>NC_091334.1:20998719-21063719 GCF_038502225.1 Cherax quadricarinatus | reverse complement strand
CATCAACTGTTGTGGGTAGTATTGTGGTGGACGACTCAACGGAAATAAGCCAGACTGACTTTATTTGGTTATTTTGGGTCATCAATCCTCCAGCGATAAAAAAAAGTCCCTAAAGTCTCTTTTCTTAACGAAGTAAATTGACGATCGGTTAAAATAAAAATATATTTCGGCTACTTAGTGACGTTTAGTGAACAGGAAAGATGGTTTTGTAAAAGGACTTCACTGGCAACTTAACCATTGCAGGAGTACCAACTCTCAAGAAAAGTTAGAAAAAAAAAAAAATTCAGGGCAACACCTCAGTTGTCAGTGAGATTCTGGGAGTGTGGGATGTACTCTCAGCGTTGTGAGATACGCTGTCTGATTAAAGTGCTAGGACAGTGGGTTACTGTGAGACTCGACGTACTATTATTGAGGTAATTGTGCTATTAACTTAAGTGGATTTTAATATGCGACTTGTGTTAGGAGGATGCTGAAGTGAGAACTGTAAGCACGAATAATTTATGGTTGTTATAGTGGTAACCCCCTCAAGGGAGGTTCCTTGATGTTGGTGAGGGGCTCTTGATTTAGGGAATTGGATCTGTGCTCCAGTTCCCCAAATTAAGCCTGAATGCCTTCCACATCCCCCCCCAGGCGCTGTATAATCCTCCGGGTTTAGCGCTTCCCCCTTGATTGTAATAATAATATAGTGGTAACGTTTTAGGAGTAAAGAGTGTAAATATTCTTCATGGTTATGTATCATATCTCGCATCCCCTTGTCATCTCTATTAACTGCAGAGTTTGTCACTTTCCCCAAATGGGTTTCCCATCAGTGTATGTTTAAACCATTTCCCATTGGAAACCACATTTTTCTTTATTGGTTTTTCGTGGGTTAAATCTTCACAGTAACTTCGTTGTATGCCTAAAGCACGTAATGTAACATTGTTGTATATCTAAAATACATGTATCTTGTTAGGTAAGACACATATGCAACAGTTAGGTATCTTAATTTCGAAACGTTTCGCCTACACAATAGGCTTCTTCAGTCGAGTACAGAAAAGTTGATAGAAGCAGAAGAGACGATGTAATCAGTCCATCACCCTTGAAGTTTTGAGGTGGTCAGTCCTTCAGTCTGGAGAAGAGTATTGTTGCATAGTCTGAAACAATATGGAGCTGAAGTGACAGGATGGAGCCTTATTTACCGCCAGGAGGTGAGATGTAGGCCACTAGTAGAGGTAAGAATGTAGGCGTTGGGAGGTCACGTCCCTCTCAAATCCAGCTAGTAGAAGTTGTCCAAGTTTTCTGTTCTGTACCAAGATACCATTGTGTTGCAGTGTCTGACAGAGTGTATATTAAAATGGTATAAAATACTGACAGGTTGTTAGGTAAGACACACATGCAGGCAGGTTGCTCCTGCCTGTCCCAGCTACTGGACCACTATGACAAGGTCCTTGATGCTATAGAGGATAAACAAAATGCAGATGTAGTATACACAGACTTTGCAAAAGCCTTCGACAAGTGTGACCACGGTGTAATAGTGATTTTGTGATAAAAGAATAACAGGAAAAGTTGGTAGATATATCTGTAACTTCCTGACAAATAGAACACAGTAATAGTAAACAGAGTAAAGCCCAAGGCAGCTACGACGATGCAAAGCTCTGTTCCACAAGGCACAGTACTCTCCCATCCTATTCCTCAACCTCATATCTGACATAGAGAGATGTAAGCTATAATTCCGTGTCTTCCTTTGCGGATGACACCCGAATTGCCATGACAGTGTCCTCTATCGAAGGCACCACAAGACTCCAAGCGGACATCAACCAAATCTACAAATAGGCCACTCAAAACAATATGAAGGTCAATGAAGAGAAATTTCAACTACTCAGATATGGAAAACTTTAGGAAATTAAAACTGTATCAGGGTTTACAACAAATTCTAGTCATACAATAGAGTGAAAAAGTAATGTGAAGGATCTTGGAGTGATGATGTCAGAGAATCTCGCCTTCAAAGACCACAACAAAGTATCTACCTCATCTGCTAGGGAAATGATAGGATGGATAATGAGAACCTTCAAAACTAGGGACGCCAAGCCCTGTAAAAAAAAAAAAAACATAAAAGCCTTATATTACACTTAATCTCACAATTTACTTGTATGATTTGATTAATGATTTTCACCTTAAGGTAATGTGCAGGGATATCCCAGGCTTTCTATACTCCTTTTGAGAAGTGGGCAAGGTCTCGCGTATTTATAACGGAAATGCGTCAGTTGTCAACCCCAATAGAAATAAGTCGCTGTCTGATTTATTATTGGGTTATCCTAGGTTCTCAACACATATGCTGCTATGTATGATAATCTATGTAACTGTATTTGTGTATACCTGAATAGACTTATTAACCAGTTAAACAAAGACATGATATCCTGGGTTGAGGGAGTCAGTGGTGGATGACGCAAGAGAGCCTTAGTGCTGGTGGTGCGTTGGTTTTAGCACTGGTGGTGGTGGAATGTCCAGCTCGAGCTTGTTGTAAGCCTCTCCAGTACGCTAATCCTCCTCACTCCCACCCGCCACACCACCTCTTCACCCTCACTCCCCCTACACCTCACACCCCTCCACCTCACTTCACCTTCACACCTCACCTCCACCCCTTCACACCTCACCTCCACTCCCTTCAACCCTCACCTCTTCACACCTCACCTTCCACCCTCATCCCCACTCCCTTCACACCTCACCTCTCCACTCCCTTCACACCCTCACCTCCACTCCCTTCACACCCTCACCTCTCCACTCCCTTCACACCCTCACCTCTCCACCCTCACCTCCTCCACTCCTTCACACCCTCACCTCCCACTCCCTTCACACCTCACCTCTCCACCTCCCTCCTCACACCCTCACCTCTCCATCCCTTCCACCTCCTCACCTCCTTCCACTCCCTCTCCACACCCTCACCTCTCCACTCCCTTCACGCCCTCACCTCTCCACTCCCTTCACACCCTCACCTCTCCACTCCCTTCACACCCTCACCTCTCCACTCCCTTCACACCCTCACCTCTCCACTCCCTTCACACCCTCACCTCTCCACTCCCTTCACACCCTCACCTCTCCACTCCCTTCACACCCTCACCTCTCCACTCCCTCCACACCCACACCTCTCCACCCTCAACTTTCCCTCCCTCACCCTCGACTCTCCTTCCCTTCTCACCCACTCACACCACACGATTTTCATAACCTACTTAGTTAACAAGGTAGGGGTCACAAGATACCAGGCAGATACCGTGGCGGCCTAGTTTAAACATTCAAAGATAACAGAAGGAGACTTATCATGAATACTCGCCTATTTGTGGCTGCAGGGGTCGACTCACAGCTCCTGGCCCCGCCTCTTCGCTGGTCGCTGTCAGGTTCACTCTCCCTGCTCCATGAGTTTGATCGTATCTCCTCTTAAAGCTGTGTATGGATCCTGCCTCCACTACATCTCTCTCCAGATTGTTTCACTCCCTGGCAACTCTGTGACTGAAGAAATGCTTCCTAACATCCTTGTGACTCATCTGAGTAATTAACTTCCAGTTGTGATAACTTGTTGCTGTGTCTCATCTCTGAAACATTGTCACAATCCACCTTGTCAATTCTTCTCAGTATTTTGTATGTTATGATGTCTTCCCCTATCCCTCCTGTCCTCCAGTGTCGTCAGGTTGATTTCCTATATCCTTTCCTCGTAGGACATAACCTCATAGCTCCGGGACTAGTCTTACTGCAAACCTTTTCATTTTCTTAAAATTTCTTAACGTGTTTGACCATGTGTGGGTTCCATACTGGTGCTGCATACACCAGTATAGGCCTGACGTATACTATGTACAGTGTCTTTAATGACTCCTTACTCAGGTGTTGAAATGCTGTTCTTAGGTTTTCCAGGTACCCATATGCTGCGGCAGTTATTTGGTAGATATGCGCGTCATGAGATGTGCTCGGTATGATACCCCAAGATCCTTTTTCCTGAATGAGGTTTGCAGCCTTTGGTCCCCCTAGCGTGTACTCTGTCTGCGGCCTTCTTTGACCTTCCCCAATATTCATGGCTTTGCACTTTGTGGGGTTCAACGCCAGGAGCCAGTTGTTGAAAAAGTGTCCAGATCCCTTTGTAGTCCTACCTGATCCACGTCCTCTTGAAGTCTCGTTAGCTTCACATTGCCTACGAACAAGAACACCTCTGACTATCCCTTCTATCATGTCATTCACATGTACCAGAAACAGCGCTGGCCCTAAGACTGACCCTTGTGGAACCCCGCTCGTCACATG
The DNA here is from genome assembly GCF_038502225.1 of Cherax quadricarinatus. Lineage (NCBI taxonomy): Eukaryota > Metazoa > Arthropoda > Malacostraca > Decapoda > Parastacidae > Cherax > Cherax quadricarinatus. The sequence continues at coordinate 21,059,456 of NC_091334.1, read as the reverse complement.
CACCCGCTGACGCCTCCTCACGTACCATCACTGTGTACTCACCTAGTTGTGGTTGCAGGGGTCGAGTTACAGCTCCTGGCCCGCCTCTTCACTGGTCACTACTAGGTCACTTCCTGCTCCACGAGCTTTATTATACCGCCTCTTAACCTCTCCTCGCAGGACATGCCCCTTAGCTCCGGGACTAGCCTTGTTGCAAAATTTTTCACTTTCTCCAATTTCCGTACGTGTTTGGGTAGATGTGGGTTCCAAACTGGTGGTGCATACTCCAATATAAGCCTGGCATACACAGTGTACAGGATCCTGAACGATTCTTTATTGAAATGTCGGAATGCTATTTTTAGGTTTGCTAGGCGCTCATATGCTGCAGCAATTTGGTTAATGTGCACCTCAGGAGATGTGCCCGATGTTATACTCGCCCCAAGATCCTTTTTCCTTGAGTGAGGTTTGTAGTCTGTCTCCCTAGACTGTACTCCGTCTGCTGTCTTTGCACTTCCCCAATCTTCATGACTTTGCACTTGGTGGGGTTGAATTCCAGGAGCCAGTTTCTGGACCAGGCCTGCAGCCTGTCCAATCCCTTTGTAGTCCTGCCTGGTCCTCGTCCGATTGAATTTTTTTCATCAACTTCACATCATCTGCAAACAGGGACACTTCGGAGTTTGTTCCTTCATGTCGTTCACATACACAAGAAACAGCACCTGTCCTAGGACTGATCCCAGAGGAATCCCGCTCGTCACAGGCGCCCACTCTGACACTTCGTCTCGTACCATGTCTGTCTGTCTCTGTCTGTCTGTCTCTCTCTCTCTCTCTCTCTCTCTCTCTCTCTCTCTCTCTCTCTCTCTCTCTCTCTCTCTCTCTCTCTCTCTCTCTCTCTCTGTCTCTCTGCCTCCTGTCTCTCTCGTCTCTCTCTGTCTCTCTGTCTCTCTCTGTCTCTCTCTGTCTCTCTCTGTCTCTCTCTCTGTCTCTCTCTTTTTCTCTCTCTGTCTGTCTCTCTCTCTCTCTCTCTCTCTCTCTCTCTCTCTCTCTCTCTCTCTCTCTCTCTCTCTCTCTCTCTCTCTCTCTCTCTCACACACACACACACACACACACACACACACACACACACACACACACACACACACACACACACACACACACACACACACGTACGTACTCACCTAATTTTGGTTGCAGGGGTCGATTCTTAGCTCCTGGCCCCTCCTCTTCACTGGTCGCTACGTGTGTGTGAACAAATGAACCAGTAAATACACAAACAAAAAAACTCACATTTCAGCATTTCTTATTTGTTTCTCTGAGAGGTGACACCAGCTACTAGCATAAGGTACAGTGTAAGAGTGGTGTAAACTACTACTGGCATAAGTGAAGATAGGATTTGTACGGATTTTTAACCTGGAGGATTTGCCACCCAGGATAATCCAAGAAAGTCAGTTCATCATCGAGGACTCTCTTATTTCCATTGTGGTCCTTCAATCTTGTCCCGCAGGATGCGATCCACACTAGTCGACTGCTAGGTGAACAGGGACAGCAGGGGTAAGGAATCATGCCCACCGTTTCCACCCATGCCGGGGATTAAATCACGGACACTCAGTGTGTGAGGCAAGAGCGTTGCCAACCGAGTGGTATAAGGTACTAACATATGAGTGGTATAAGGTACATACTAACATATGAGTGGTATAAGGTAGCGCATAAAAGGTCCTAACATTTGGAATTCATTGCCTGAAGCTTCACATAGAAAGGTCCCTTATCTGCCAATCAATTCAGAACTATTGTTAAAAGATACCGTCTCCGTAATGTAACTGAAACAGCAATACTCTGTCAAACAAAACCAGCTCATCTAACTCTGTTCTTGTTCTTCTTCCAGTTTTCATCTTCCATAGAAAATTGATTACTCGTCTTGTTCCATTTTATTTCTCCTGTATCCTTACCACAAAACTGAAAATCATTGAATTAGTTTGAAATAAGTCATACTTTTAAAATTGTATTATTTGTTCATTAGCTACTTTTCTTATTGTACATATAATTGTAGTCAATTGCATAAGAAATCTAAGTTAATAATCTGTCTAATTCTTAAGTAGTCTTGAAGCATTAAGGATTAGTTTGTCCGAAATGCATTGCATAGTAGTGACTGTTTTGTTCATAACAATGTTTTGTTACCCCTAAACATTAATTTTGTACAGCATAAAAAATAAAAATTTGAATTTCAGTAAGAGTGGTATAAGGTATTAAATATGTAAGTGGTATAAGGCACTGAGCTATGAGTGGTATAATTTACTAACATGTAAGGAAAGAAGGACAAAAATTATGGGGAAACTGAAAACAGTTATTAATAAGCGTTTATCTTAGTGACTTCCTTTCTGAATGACGTCAAACTTTCTCATATCATTAAAAAGGAGGAGGGGGAGATATCCTTGGGATCTTGACGCAAGGAATTCTTCAGAGTTTGTCTAACATATAGGCATGGCCTACTTCCACTAGTGGGTTTTTCAACTGGTGACTCTGCCTACCACTTCTTCACCTTATCTGTCTACGGTTTATAGTCCCCTTCTGAGGGACTGATCACCCGATCAGCCGGGCTGTGGTTTGTATGTTGGAGTACGTGTGGTCAGTAGTAACAGCCTGGTTCAGACCCTGATCCACCGGGAGGCCTGGTCAAGGACTGGGCTGCGGGGGCGTTGACCCCCTGGAACACCTAGGTAGACTTATCTTCCATCGTTCCCTGTATCAGACTGAAGAAGCCACTGGCTGGCGAAATTGCACTAGTGTCTCGTTTGTCAACTTGTCGGTTTTCTAAATTATATATATACAGAAGGCAAGGTATCATGTGTAGGAGGGAAAGGTGCCCTGGGGAGGAAGGCAAGGTGTCATTTGAAGGAGAGAAAGGCGCCCTGGGGAGGAAGGCGAGGTGTCATTTGAAGGAGGGAAAGGTGCCCTGGGGAGGAAGGCGAGGTGTCATTTGAAGGAGGGAAAGGTGCCCGGGGGAGGAAGGCGAGGTGTCATGTGAAGGAGGGAAAGGTGCCCTGGTGAAGAAGGCGAGGTGTCATTTGAAGGAGAGAAAGGTGCCCTGGGGGGGAAGGCGAGGTGTCATGTGAAGGAGGGAAAGGTACCCTGGGGAGGAAGGCGAGGTGTCATGTGAAGGAGGGAAAGGTGCTCTGGCGAGGAAGGCGAGGTGTCATGTGAAGGAGGGAAAGGTGCCCTGGAGAGGAAGGATTATGGGAATCTGGGGGGGATCAAGTGTCCTGGGTATGCGGGGGTGTCCTGGGAATGAGAATTGTCGTAAGGGGGATGTTATGGGAATAGAAGGACTAGTAGGAGGAAGGGAGGGGGGGGGGGTGAATGAGGAGTACCTTGGGAAAGGAAGTGTTCTTTAATATCTCTTGTGTAACTGGAGAGAAAATTCTCCTCCCTTCCTCGGATCAATTTGATTGCTTCCCTTTCGCAGGCGCTGTTCTTCAGCCTTTTGGTGCTTTGTGACTTGTATGGGTTACCTGGAGTTTACCTTACCTGGTGCACATTTTGTGAATATAATAATAATAGTAATAGTAAAGGAAGTTTTGTGTGCAAGGGACTTGGGCATATAACAGGCATGTGTGTTGTGTGAGCATGTTAGGAGTGAGTGGAGACGAATGGTTTTTGGGACTTGAGCTGTTGGAGTGTGAGCAAGGTACTATTTTGTGAAGCAGTTTAGGGAAACCGGTTAGCCAGATTTGAGTCCTGGAGGTCGGAAGTACAGTACCTACACGTTTAAGTGCAATACAGTGCATATACATTTAAGACTTGTATGCAGCTGTTGACTATTGTAAATGGTGAAGTAGTATATGAATGGTATTGTTAGATATGATTTGTCAGTTGCAGATGTTGAGTGGACCATGCGGGCTCTTCCCTCCCTTGACGACAGTGAAGGGACTTGAGCTAGAGTTCGTCACGGCCACGCTAGCTGGAGATTCGTCTGTAAAAACTTGCATTTGTGGTCACAGTGGTGCCTGTGCTAATCTTCCCTCCCTCCTGTGTTGTTACTCTCTCAATGTGTCTCTCCCTTTCTGAGAAACACTTACTCTGTTGGTGAGATTGTGGTATGAGGGGAACTCCAGGATTGTGATAGCTGTGTTAGCTAAACATAGTCCTTGATACCTGAAAGATGTTTTTGGGGTTAATTAATGCCACCCCATGGCTCATCCCAAACCAGGCCTCCAGGTGGATCAGGACCTGATCAGCCAGACTGCTACTGCTGGTTGCATGTTGTCCAAGGTATGAACGAAAGCTGTATTGGTTAGGAACTGATTTGAGGAACTTATCAAAGTTTGCTCTTGAAGACAGTGGTTTGTTAATAATTTCCCCCATGCACGGAGGGAGCCCATTGAAAAGTCAAGGACCTTTCACACTTGCCGAGTTATCTCTCGGTATACTTGTCGCCCCTTTGCTTTGTTTTTTATAATAATTATAAAAATAATGTATTTATTTTCACAAGTGCGTGTACAAAGTAAACAGGCCTAGTTGACATCAATGACATACTACTATATAGAAAGTCGCTTGTTATGCAGAGCATTTCGGGCAAATTAAGTCAATTTTGTCCCAGGATGCGACCCACACCAGTCGACTAACATCCAGGTACCCATTTTTACTGGCGGGTGAACACACACAACCGGTGTAAGGAAACACGCCCAGTGTTTCTACCCTCGCTGGGAATCAAACCCGGACGCCTCACTATGTGAAGCGAGAGCTTTCGCCACCAGGCCACGGGCCTGGTACCCTGCCCCATATACCAAGTCTCTTGCATTTAAACGAAGTGATTTCAGTGTACATGTTTGGGACTAGTCAGACCTCTACGATTTTCTAGTAATGATTAGTAAGACGTGTGCTTTTTGCAGCACCCAGGTACCTTCGTCATTGACAATAATGACGGACATATAAGTGTTGCACATGTCTTACTCATCAAGTTGTGGGTATTGCATATCATTTATAATATAGGTTATAATAAATGACTGCTCAGCAGATTTCAGCCATTAATTATAGCTCAAATTGTACAATATTAAGTTTTTTTACTAGAAATATTATTTTGTGAACATGGTAATAGAAAAGTGACCTATTATTATTATTATTATTATTATTATAATCAAGGGGAAGCGCTAAACCCGGAGGATTATACAGCGCCTAGGGGGGATATGTGGAAGGCATTCAGGCTTAATTCGGGGAACTGGAGCACAGATCCAATTCCCTAAATCAAGAGCCCCTCACCAACATCAAGGAACCTTCCTTGAGGGGGAAAAGTGACCTAACCTATTGAAATTCACCTAACCTAACGTTAATAAGCTAAGATAATATTACCTAAAGTAACATAAGCTAAGGTAGCATAACCTAGGGTAGCATAACCTAGGGTAGCATAACCTAGGGTAGCATAACCTAACTACTCTGCTTTCGGTAGATTTGTATTTTGTGTCAGTCCCTCAAGGGAGGTTCCTTGTTGCCAGTGAGGGACTCTTAATCCAAGGAATTGGATCTACTCCCCTTCCTTGGACCCCTCAAGGAAGGTTCCTTGATGTTGGTGAGGGGCTCTTGATTTAGGGAATTGGATCTGTGCTCCAGTTCCCCGAATTAAGCCTGAATGCCTTCCGCATCCCCCCCCCAGGCGCTGTATAATCCTCCGGGTTTAGCGCTTCCCCCTTGATTATAATAATAATAATCCCCTTCCTTGGACTCACTCTGAATGCCTCTTCTTTCCCCAGCTGCAATATGACCCCTATGGGCATAGTGCTTTCCTAATAAATGTAATAATCAGCCAAGCTCATGATAGAACTTATTACTGTAATTCTTGTTGATTGACGCAGACTTGCTGCTCAACCAAAATATTAATTTTATTAATATCTCACAAAATAATATGCACGGAAATAGATTCATATCTTCGGTCACATGTACATATTGCAAAATGCATACCAGTGCCCGAGTTCTATTGAGTAATATTCGTAAACTAGCCGTAATATACGTGTATATACCACAATATAGTTTTTGTTCGAGGAGAACTTTCCCAGTGTGAGGGTTATGGTATTTTCTAACAAGATTTCATCCACCAGTAACTTTATCATTTCATAAAGACTGTCCAATTCACCCAATCAAGTTGCGGTAATGCTCAACCACATGGCCGTGTGGCAGACGCTCACTATACATACACTCGTACTTTCTTGTCTAGACTGATGTGTCAACCAACTGCTATTAGTGTCTCTGCTCTCTGGCTCGTTACTGTTTTACTGCTGATTAACTCTGTAAATACTATCCTAGGCAGTAGGTTGGTAGACAGCAACTGCCCAGGGAGGTACTACGTCTTGTCCTGCCAAGTGAGTGTGAAACAGAAGCCTGTAATTGTTTTATGTATATGATGGTAGGATTGCTGGCATCTGTTTTTCTGTCTCATAAACACGCAGGATAACAGGTATATCTTGCCACTTAATAATAATATCTTTATTTACTACAAGTACATGTACATGGTCTACAGGCCTAGCTGGCATCAATGACATACTACTATATAGAATTCCGCTTGTTATGCTGAGCATTTCAGGCACATTAGGTCAGTGTCCCAGGATGCGACCCACACCAGTCCACTAACACCCAGGTACCCATTTTACTGATGGGGAACATAGACAACAGGTGGAAAGAAACACGCCCAATGTTTCTTCTCTGACTGGGTGTGTGTTTCTTCTCTGGCTGGGAATCGAACCCAGACCCTCGCCGTGTGAAGCGAGAGCTTTAACCACCAGGCCACCACTACACGTGTGTACTCGCCTATTTGTACTCACCTATTTGTGGTTGCAGGGGTCGATTCATAGCTCCTGGCCCCGCCTCTTAGCTGATTGCTACTAGGTCCTCTCTCTCCCTGCCCCATGAGCTTTATCGTACCTCGCCTTAAAACTATGTATGGTTCCCGCCTCCACTACGTCACTTTCTAGGCTATTCCACGGCCTGACTACGCTATGACTGAAGAAATACTTCCTAACATCCCTTTTATTCATCTGAGTCTTCAATTTCCAATTGTGACCTCTTGTGTCTGTGTCCCTCCTCTGGAACATCCCGTCTTTGTCCACCTTGTCTATTCCGCGCAGTATTTTATATGTCGTTATCATGTCTCCCCTGACCCTCCTGTCCTCCAGTGTCGTCAGGCCGATTTCCCTCAACTTTTCTTCGTAGGACAATCCCCGTAGCTATGGGACTAGTCTTGTTGCAAACCTTTGCACTTTCACTAATTTCTTGACGTGCTTGACCAGGTGTGGATTCCAAACTGGTGCTGCATACTCCAGTATGGGCCTGACGTAAATGGTATACAGAGTCTTGAACGAATCCTTACGGAGGTATCCGAACGCTATCCGTAGGTTTGCCAGGCGCCCGTATGCTGCAGCAGTTATCTAATGGATGTGCGCCTCAGGAGATATGCTCGGTGTTATACTCGCCCTCAGATCTTTTTCCTTGAGTGAGGTTTGCAGTCTTTGGCCATCTAAACTATATTGTGTCTGTGGTCTTCTTTGCCCTTCCCCAATCTTCATGACTTTGCATTTGGCAGGGTTAAACTAAGGAGCCAGTTGCTAGACCAGGCTTGTAGCCTGTCCAGGTCTCTTTGTAGTCCTGCCTGATCCTCATCCGATTTGATTCTTCTCATTAACTTCACATCATCTGCAAACAAGGACACTTCTGAGTCTATCCCTTCCGTTATGTCGTTCACATATACCAAGAACAGCACAGGTCCTAGGACTGACCCCTGTGGAACTCCGCTTGTCACAGGCACGCTCTCTGACACCTCGTCACGTACCATGACTCGTTGTTGCCTCCCTGTCAGGTATTCTCTGATCCATTGCAGTGCTTTCCTGCTATGTGTGCCTGATCCTCTAGCTTTTGCAGTAATCTCTTGTGAGGAACTGTGTCGAAGGCCTTCTTGCAGTCCAAAAAAATGCAGTCGATCCACTTGTACTCACCTAATTGTGGTTGCAGGGGTCGATACTCAGCTCCTGGCCCCGCCTCTTCACTGATCGCTACTAGGTCCTCTCTCTCTCTCTGCTTCCTGAGCTGTATCATACCTCTTCTTAAAACTATGTATGGTTCCTGCCTCCACTACTTCACTTGCTAGGCTATTCCACTTCCTGACAACTCTATGACTGAAGAAATACTTCCTAACGTCCCTGTGACTCGTCTGAGTCTTCAGCTTCCAGTTGTGACCCCTTGTCCCTGTGTCCCCTCTCTGGAACATCCTATCTCTGTCCACCTTGTCTATTCCCCGCAGTATCTTGTATGTCGTTATCATGTCTCCCCTGACCCTTCTGTCCTCCAGTGTCGTCAGTCCGATTTCCCTTAACCTTTCCTCGTACGACATTCCCCTGAGCTCTGGGACTAGCCTTGTTGCAAACCTTTGTACTTTCTCTAAGTTCTTGATGTGCTTGACCAGGTGTGGGTTCCAGACTGGTGCTGCTTACTCCAGTATGGGCCTAACATACACAGTGTACAGTGTCTTGAACGATTCCTTATTAAGGTATCGGAACGCTATTCTCAGGTTTGCCAGGCACTCGTATGCTGCAGCAGTTATTTGGTTGATGTGTGCCTCCGGTGATGTGCTCGGTGTTATGGTCACCCCAAGGTCTTTCTCCCTGAGTGAGGTCTGTAGTCTTTGTCCACCTAGCCTATACTCTGTCTGCGGTCTTCTTTGCCCCTCCCCAATCTTCATGACTTTGCATTTGGCAGGATTGAATTCGAGAAGCCAGTTACTGGACCACATGTCCAGCCTGTCCAGGTCTCTTTGCAGTCCTGCCTCATCCTCATCCGATTTAATTCTTCTCATCAACTTTACATCATCTGCGAACAGGGACACTTCAGAGTCTATTCCTTCCATCATGTCGTTCACATATATCAAAAATAGCACTGGTCCTAAAACTGACCCCTGTGGGACCCCGCTTGTCACAGGCGCCCACTGTGATACCTCTTCACATACCATGACTCGTTGCTGCCTCCCTGTCAGGTATTCCCTGATCCATTGCAGTGCCCTCCCTGTTACATGCGCATGATCCTCCAGCTTCTGCACTAATCTCTTGTGGGGAACTGTGTCAAAGGCCTTCCTGCAGTCTAGGAAAACGCAATCTACCCACCTCTCTCTCTCGTGTCTTACTTCTGTTACCTTGTCATAAAACTCCAGGAGGTTTGTGATACAAGATTTACCTTCCATGAACCCATGCTGGTTTTCATTTATAATCTTGTTCCTTTCCAGGTGTTCAACCACTCTCCTCCTGATAATCTTCTCCATGACTTTGCACACAATACATGTCAGAGACACAGGTCTGTAGTTTAGCGCCTTGTTTCTGTTTCCTTTCTTAAATATGGGGACTACATTAGCTGTCTTCCATTTCTTAGGTAGTTGCCCAGTTTCAAGGGATGTGTTGAAGATTGTGGTTAGAGGCATGCACAGCATCTCTGCTCCTTCTCTAAGGACCCATGGGGAGATGTTGTCCAGTCCCATCGCCTTTGAGGTGTCAAGGTCACTTAGGAGCTTCTTCACCTTCTCCTCAGTTGTTCGTATGTCATCCAACACTTGTTGGTATATTCCCTCTTGATGCTCCCTTCTGTGCTGTCTTCCCACAGCCCTTCCTGTCTCTACTGTAAAAACTTCCTTAAATCTCCTGTTCAGCTCCTCACATACCTCCTGATCATTTCTTGTGAGTTCTCCACCTTCTGTCCTTAATCTGATCACCTGGTCTTTGACTGTTGTCTTCCTCCTGATGTGGCTATACAACAGTTTCGGGTCAGTCTTGATTCTCGATGCTATATATGTGTGTGTGTGTGTGTGTGTGTGTGTGTGTGTGTGTGTGTGTGTGTGTGTGTGTGTGTGTATGTGTGTATATATATATATATATATATATATATATATATATATATATATATATATATATATATATATATATATATATATATATATATATATGTCGTGCCGAATATGTAAAACTGGTCAATTAGCAAGAACTCATTTAAAATTAAGTCCTATCGAAAATTTTCTCTTATACGTTTAAAGATATATTTTTTTCATTAATGTTTAATGTAAAAATTTTTAATTTTGCACCAAAAGAATCTTAGAAAACTTACATAACCTTATTATAACAAGAACAATTTATTTTGGCCTAACCCAACTAAATATATTCTAGATTTTTTTACAATAATTTAATACTAAACAAACACAGTGAAATATATTTTTTTCGTTAGGTTCAGAATGATTTTGGCGAAATTATTGCATACACAAATTTTCACTTGTCTTATATGGCAAGATGAGCGTTGCTATTTAAGCCAAGATCGCAAGTTCTGTCTATTCGGCACGACATATATATATATATATATATATATATATATATATATATATATATATATATATTTTATCACACTGGCCGATTCCCACCAAGGCAGGGTGGCCCGAAAAAGAAAAACTTTCACCATCATTCACTCCATCACTGTCTTGCCAGAAGGGTGCTTTACACTACAGTTTTTAAACTGCAACATTAACACCCCTCCTTCAGAGTGCAGGCACTGTACTTCCCATCTCCAGGACTCAAGTCCGGCCTGCCGGTTTCCCTGAACCCCTTCATAAATGTTACTTTGCTCACACTCCAACAGCACGTCAAGTATTAAAAACCATTTGTCTCCATTCACTCCTATCAAACACGCTCACGCATGCCTGCTGGAAGTCCAAGCCCCTCACACACAAAACCTCCTTTACCCCCTCTCTCCAACCTTTCCTAGGCCGACCCCTACCCCGCCTTCCTTCCACTACAGACTGATACACTCTTGAAGTCATTCTGTTTCGCTCCATTCTCTCTACATGTCCGAACCACCTCAACAACCCTTCCTCAGCCCTCTGGACAACAGTTTTGGTAATCCCGCACCTCCTCCTAACTTCCAAACTACGAATTCTCTGCATTATATTCACATCACACATTGCCCTCAGACATGACATCTCCACTGCCTCCAGCCTTCTCGCTGCAACATTCATCACCCATGCTTCACACCCATATAAGAGCGTTGGTAAAGCTATACTCTCATACATTCCCCTCTTTGCCTCCAAGGACAAAGTTCTTTGTCTCCACAGACTCCTAAGTGCACCACTCACTCTTTTCCCCTCATCAATTCTATGATTCACCTCATCTTTCATAGACCCATCCGCTGACACGTCCACTCCCAAATATCTGAATACATTCACCTCCTCCATACTCTCTCCCTCCAATCTGATATTCAATCTTTCATCACCTAATCTTTTTGTTATCCTCATAACCTTACTCTTTCCTGTATTCACCTTTAATTTTCTTCTTTTGCACACCCTACCAAATTCATCCACCAATCTCTGCAACTTCTCTTCAGAATCTCCCAAGAGCACAGTGTCATCAGCAAAGAGCAGCTGTGACAACTCCCACTTTGTGTGTGATTCTTTATCTTTTAACTCCACGCCTCTTGCCAAGACCCTCGCATTTACTTCTCTTACAACCCCATCTATAAATATATTAAACAACCACGGTGACATCACACATCCTTGTCTAAGGCCTACTTTTACTGGGAAAAAATTTCCCTCTTTCCTACATACTCTAACTTGAGCCTCACTATCCTCGTAAAAACTCTTCACTGCTTTCAGTAACCTACCTCCTACACCATACACTTGCAACATCTGCCACATTGCCCCCCTATCCACCCTGTCATACGCCTTTTCCAAATCCATAAATGCCACAAAGACCTCTTTAGCCTTATCTAAATACTGTTCACTTATATGTTTCACTGTAAACACCTGGTCCACACACCCCCTACCTTTCCTAAAGCCTCCTTGTTCATCTGCTATCCTATTCTCCGTCTTACTCTTAATTCTTTCAATAATAACTCTACCATACACTTTACCAGGTATACTCAGCAGACTTATCCCCCTATAATTTTTGCACTCTCTTTTATCCCCTTTGCCTTTATACAAAGGAACTATGCATGCTCTCTGCCAATCCCTAGGTACCTTACCCTCTTCCATACATTTATTAAATAATTGCACCAACCACTCCAAAACTATATCCCCACCTGCTTTTAACATTTCTATCTTTATCCCATCAATCCCGGCTGCCTTACCCCCTTTCATTTTACCTACTGCCTCACGAACTTCCCCCACACTCACAACTGACTCTTCCTCACTCCTACAAGATGTTATTCCTCCTTGTCCTATACACGAAATCACAGCTTCCCTATCTTCATCAACATTTAACAATTCCTCAAAATATTCCCTCCATCTTCCCAATACCTCTAACTCTCCATTTAATAACTCTCCTCTCCTATTTTTAACTGACAAATCCATTTGTTCTCTAGGCTTTCATAACTTGTTAATCTCACTCCAAAACTTTTTCTTATTTTCAACAAAATTTGTTGATAACATCTCACCCACTCTCTCATTTGCTCTCTTTTTACATTGCTTCACCACTCTCTTAACCTCTCTCTTTTTCTCCATGTACTCTTCCCTCCTTGCATCACTTCTACTTTATAAAAATTTCTCATATGCTAACTTTTTCTCACTTACTACTCTCTTTACATCATCATTCCACCAATCGCTCCTCTTCCCTCCCGCACCCACTTTCTTGTAACCACAAACTTCTGCTGAACACTCTAACACTACATTTTTAAACGTACCCCATACCTCTTCGACCCCATTGCCTATGCTCTCATTAGCCCATCTATCCTCCAATAGCTGTTTATATCTTACCCTAACTGCCTCCTCTTTTAGTTTATAAACCTTCACCTCTCTCTTCCCTGATACTTCTATTCTCCTTGTATCCCATCTACCTTTTACTCTCAGTGTAGCTACAACTAGAAAGTGATCTGATATATCTGTGGCCCCTCTATAAACATGTACATCCTGAAGTCTACTCAACAGTCTTTTATCTACCAATACATAATCCAACAAACTACTGTCATTTCGCCCTACATCATATCTTGTATACTTATTTATCCTCTTTTTCTTAAAATATGTATTACCTATAACTAAACCCCTTTCTATACAAAGTTTAATCAAAGGGCTCCCATTATCATTTACACCTGGCACCCTAAACTTACCTACCACACCCTCTCTAAAAGTTTCTCCTACTTTAGCATTCAGGTCCCCTACCACAATTACTCTCTCACTTGGTTCAAAGGCTCCTATACATTCACTTAACATCTCCCAAAATCTCTCTCCCTCTCTCCTCTGCATTCCTCTCTTCTCCAGGTGCATACACGCTTATTATGACCCACTTCTCGCATCCAACCTTTACTTTAATCCACATAATTCGTGAATTTACACATTCATATTCTCTTTTCTCCTTCCATAACTGATCATTCAACATTACTGCTACCCCTTCCTTTGCTCTAACTCTCTCAGATACTCCAGATTTAATCCCATTTATTTCCCCCCACTGAAACTCCCCTACCCCCTTCAGCTTTGTTTCGCTTAGGGCCAGGACATCCAACTTCTTTTCATTCATAACATCAGCAATCATCTGTTTCTTGTCATCCGCACTACATCCACGCACATTTAAGCATCCCAGTTTTATAAAGTTTTTCTTCTTCTCTTTTTTAGTAAATGTCTACAGGAGAAGGGGTTACTAGCCCATTGCTCCCGGCATTTTAGTCGCCTCATACGACACGCATGGCTTACGGAGGAAAGATTCTTTTCCACTTCCCCATGGACAATAGAAGAAATAAAGAACAAGAGCTATTTAGAAAAAGGAGAAAAACCTAGATGTATGTATATATATATGCATGTGCGTGTCTGTGAAGTGTGACCTAAGTGTAAGTAGGAGTAGCAAGATATCCCTGTTATCTAGCGTGTTTATGAGACAGAAAAAGAAAACAGCAATCCTACCATCATGCAAAACAGTTACAGGTTTCTGTTTCATAGTCATCTGGCAGGACGGTAGTACTTCCCTGGGTGGTTGCTGTCTACCAACCTACTACCTGAAATATATATATATATACATATATATATATATATATATATATATATATATATACATATATATATATATATATATATATATATATATACACATATATATATATATATACACACACACACATACATACATACATCTATGTATCTCCATCTGGGTTTTCTTCTATTTTCTTAATAGTCTTGCTTCCCCTTGATTATAATAATAATCTTAATAGTCTTGTTCTTTATTTCCTCTTACTCCATGAGAAAATGGAAAAGAATTCTTCCTCCTTAACCCTTTAACTGTCCAAATGTAGTTCTATGTTTTCGCGCGTAGCGCTCCGACCTTGATTTTCTCCATAAGAAAGCATGTAAAAAAAACGTAGATGTATGTTTGGACAGTTTAAGGGTTAAACCATGTGTGTCGCAAGAGGTGACTAAAATGCCGGGAGCAAGGTGCTAGTAACCTCCCTTCTACTGTATAAATTACGAAATTTAAAAAGAAAAAACTAGTTTTTCTTTTATTAGGTCACCTTGCTTCAGTGGGATACGGCTGGTGTGTTGAAAAAAAAAGTAAATACTGTACATATCTTTGTGGAAGGAACATATGGGTAAAGAAAAAACTTCTCTTTGTTGCCTGCATTGATTCTGCTCTTGAGACTTGTACTAGGGCCAGGTACAACAAGCCTTGGAATTGCCTACCTGCGATCATAACAACACACCATTTGCCTATTGTTTTTTCCTCGTCTGTTTTATGGTTTACCTCATCTTTTATCAACCTATCTACCAACATGTGCTCTCAGATATCTCGATACATTTACTTCCTCTATACTTCCTCTCTCCAGTCTAAAATCCAATATTTCTTTGCCAATTTTTTTTTTTTTTTTTTTTTACTGTGTTCCTTACTCTGTTCATTTTTAGTTTCCTTCTTTTATACACACTACCAAATTCCTCCACTAACCTTTGCAACTTTTCTTCAGAATCTCCCAGAAGAACTGTAAAAATTTCCATTTTGTAGCAGACTAATTATCTTTCAATCTTACACCTCTCACCTACACCCTTCTATAATCACCTGCATGCTGAACAACCATGGTGACATTACTCATTCCTGTCTAAGGCCTTCTTTTACTGAAAAATAGACCCCTTCTCACATGCGTACAAAACTTGAACCTCACTTTTTCAGTAGTAATTCTACTGTTTTTAGCAACGTTCTAACCATTCCATGTATTTGCACCATCCGATATCATGCTTCCTTATCCACGCTGTCACATACCTTTTTTTAATCTATAAATGTGACATAAATTTCTTTACCCTCGTCTAAGTATCTTTCTCTTACATGCCTCAGTGTAAATACGTACTGTTCCTCTTCAATCCTACTTTGTGTTATTCCTAACTCTTTCAGTAATAATTATACCAAGCACTTTACCTGGTATACTCAATAGGTTTATTCCCTTTAATTCTTACTCTGACTGGTATATACTGTACTTGCTTTATCAGATCCCCCCATTTTTGGGGGTGAGGTGTCTGTTAATAAAATAAGTGGTTATGTTTGTAAAGTCTTCAAATATGTGTTAATTGGTTTATTATTTTCATGTTTATGCTCATGTGTAAAGCAATTAGCATGTGTAAATTAGGGTTTCTTAGGTACAAGAGGGTTAATGCTACTGTAAGTTCAAGCTTGTTGAAAAAGTATATATAACTCTTAGAAAATGAGTGTATGTGTACATAACCTGGAGTATACCTGGAGAGGGTTTCAGGGGTCAGTGCCCCTGCAGCTCGGTCTGAGACCAGGCCTCGTGGTGGATCAGGATCTGATCCATCAGGCTGTTACTGCTGGCCGCATGCAAACTGACATACGAACCACAGCCCAGCTGGTCAGGTACTGACTTTAGGTGCCTATCCAGTGCCTTCTTGAAGACAGCCAGGGGTCTGTTGGTAATCCCCCTTATGTATAATATGAAACTTGAGGTTTTGGTAAGCATGTATATTGTAGATAAATGATTTTTAGTGTTTTTGAACTCTGTTCAGTGCTTAATGTGTTTCACTTCCAGCACTCTGAAATCCAATACACTTTTCCCTTAACCTTCATTTACACTCCTTAGATGGTATTATATTAATTTTATTTCTTTTGATGAACTGGCAGTGGGTTAATGCCAAATGAATTTTTAATGAAAGAGCCTTTTCTTATCAGTCATACAGTGTTAACAGTTGTTTAATTAGATAAAGTATCAATATGTTTTTCCCACAGAACAAAGTACGTGTGTTGGAGTCGTGGATACGTGACCTTGGGGAGCAGAACGCAGTATTGGTCGTCACTGTAGAGGAGTTGGAACGAGAGGCAGCAGATCGTGTCGCTCTTTTGGAGGACCGCCTCTCCAAAATGGCCACTACGACCAGGGAATCGTGTGTCTCCTTGCGGGACCATCAGATTCAGGTGTGTAGTGAGGCAGTGACAGCATTGAGTGCTGTCACTTTATACCAAGGTATAAAATCTACCCTTGTAAATCAACAGAAAACAAATAGCAATCACTAAAGCTTTAAAGTGATTCACGTCACAACTATTTTGAATAGGTGGACCATAGGTATAGTCAGTTTATGTACATTTCATTAAACAGGAAAAATGAAGAATATGCTTTTAAATTATAAATTAATTTAAAATACATTGTTATATTCAACAGTATCCATGTGCATGTTTTCACAGACACCTCTTTTCACAACAAATCTTGTCCATTGTAATAGTTTTCCTCTTATTTTTCTGATGTTATATTGTTTCTAAATTGGTCTTTCATGGGGAAACTGTTTTGAAAGCTTTCTTAAATTTAAATGTATACTGTACAAGCAGTCTTCCAATCTATTTCTTGAATAATGTATGCAAGCATTTTACCTCAGGAAAATTAATATGTTGCAAGTGTTTGCACCAAATTTGTTACTGTATACACTTCTCCCTAATGACTTTCTGCAACAGTTTCTGGATTGCTGCAGCAGAACAAACAGATATAAGTGTCTGTTATACCACATGTTCGACTCAACCTATCTTGGAAACTCCATGCAAATAAAATGGGTGAAATTTGGATTTCCCTTCCAGAAGATGCAAAAAGCTTCCCCATCTACACTCTTTTCAGTTGCATTTACAAAAAATCTCATTACATTGATCCAAATCTTATTAGCATTCATACTAATGTTCTTACCATTGCTAATATATTTCAACGTATAGTATGTAATAATCAGAATTTTGTTCTGCTTCAGTATTCGCCACCACAAATGTTATACCAAATTGCTGCATACAATCTCAGAATGTTATAAATCATAAACTAGATTTTTGTATAGAATGTCAAAGATTGCAAACTATAACATTTTTAGCAAACTACCATAACCTAATTGCATAATTGTTCAGTATGTATAAGGAGGGGTATACCAAAGTATTGGTATCAGAGTGTATTGGCTAGTTTTGATGTCATTATTGGCCTGAATTTGCGTATTGGTATCAGCAAAAATTTTGGCTTACTACCATCCCTAGTTATAGGTTTATTTTAAGGCTCTTCATAACAAGGTCCTTTCTGTAAAGTACATCAGGTTAAACATGTCAGTTAATATTGTATCATTTGTATACTACTGTACTTTATAAAAATAAAATTTTGTCATTTGTATTTTCACAGCACGTACTTCAGTGATAAAGGCCTTTACTTTAAAAAATCATTTCCTTATCTTTTTGTAAATATCGGCACAGTGTTTGCTATTTTACTTTCTTGCTGTGAATTTAAAGCTAAAAATTTGAAGTACATAATATAGTTCTTGTCATTCTTTTTAACCCTTTGAGGGTCAACAGGCCCTCTCCGAGACTCGTTCTCAGGGTCGGCCAAATTTAAAAAAAAAAAAAAAAAAATTCTTATGAAAAGATAGAGAATCTTTTCCCAATCATAATGACACCAAAAGTATGAAATTTGATGGAAAACTTACGGAATTATGATCTCGTGAAGTTAGCGATGTTTACGCATCGACGATTTTGCCCACTTTGAGCCCCATTTTCGGCCAATTCCACTGTACTAGTAGACAAAAAAACATGAATATTTCGCTAGAACTCCATTTTTTCTATCGAATGAGCGCAAGAAACCACCCATTTACCAATTTCATCTATCCAATACAGTGGTCAGAATTTAGCAATTTTGCCAATTTCACACAAATTTCAAAAGATACCAATTTCCGAATAGGGTCCAGAATGAACAAGAAAGACATTCCTGGCACTAAAATGACATTTCCTCTGTTCATTAGTCACGTCTCAAGGCCCCTCTTACATTCTTTTGCTTTCCACTTTGAATTTTTATTCTCACAAAAAATAGAAGATTTACTGTTATGCAGACTACTGCATTAGTGTAAAAAATGGTATAAATAATATTGGCGCACTTGTGAAAGAATATTAGACTCACCAGTTGACATGTATTGGACGCTTGGCATGATTTGTTTACTTTTGAACTTTGGTAAAAATTGAACATTTTTGCTACTTTGAGCTCAATTTCAATTGTAAAACCAGTCAAAATCATCTCAATTTCTGTAATATGTCTTCCATTCTATAAAATGAGACCAAGAAAACTAGAATACAACAATAAATACCATGCGAAAATACAGTGCAAAGTCACTGTTTTATTCCAAAAAAATGGTCAAAGTTTTTTTTTTCTCATTATGCACTGTGTGCTGCAGGATTTTTTTTATACTGTGCACACTGACCACATAGACCCATTCTTTCATATGTAGGCCTACCAGCTTTCTCCCACTAGATTTGAGGGCACTTGAATTTAGGCGTACTAGTACGTCAAAAACCCTGGGTCGTAAGCCGTACTAGTACGGCCGAAACCCTCAAAGGGTTAAAAACATGATGTTGTCTTGCCTGGTCCTAATTGCTTCTTTTATTTGCTTCTTGCTTCCTTTCTTGGTATTTTGAAGTCCTCCATTTTAATTGGTTGTTTGGAGGGGTGGTGGCATTGAAATTCCATCAGCTTGCCCCCAAATACAAATATTAATAATGCTGCTTCAAGACATGTCCCCTAACCCCCTCTTTCTAATCAGATTGTTACCCCAACCCCTTCCTCTATAAAACTTTCGGAGCTTCCCTGGCTTGTTTTGGGTTTAGATCCAAGTTGTAAGGTATGTAAAGTGAGTTATAGAAAAGTGAAAGATGACGATGGTAACAAAAAAATTTAGGTAATGACAACTTAAATATTAGATTTTAGGGAGGAAGCATGGAGGAATTGAATATATAGATATTTGAGAGTAGACATATCAGCTGATCAGTCTGTGAAAGATAATGTGAACCATACAACATATGGGGAAAAAGATGGGTTGTGTGTGGCATCTGTGGAAAGGAGTTCATCTGTGAAGGCAAAAAGGGAATGCACTAGATTACAGTTGTATCAACACTTTTAGCTGGGCATGAGGCATGAGTTTTGAATACTTTAGGGAGGAGGAGGCAAGAGGTAGTGGAAATATCTTATTTGAAAGTGAAATGTGGTGTGAATATTATGTGAAGAATTTGGAGCTTAGAAATTAAATGATGTGCAGTCATCAAAATTTAGATTCAGAAGGCTGAGGAGGGATAGTTGAGGTGGTTTGAGCATGTGTAACTGATGGAGAGGGATAGGATGATGATGATGTATAAATCTTCAGTGGAAATTAGGAGGGGTAGGGGCCATCCTAGAAATGGAAGCAAAGGAGGCTTTTGAGTTGTAGTTGTAGCTTTTGAGTTGTATGAGCATGTTATATAGGAATGAGTAGAGACAAGTGGTTTTTAATAGACATACTGTTGGAGTGTGAGCAAGGTAACTTGAGTTCTGGAGGTGGGAAAGCACTTCCCTCACTGAAGGGGAAATTGGAATGTTGCAATTGGATGGTAATCTGATTGTGATTGTCAGCACACTTCCAGCAAGACAGTGATTAATAAATGAATGGTGAGTGTGTTTTTTTCTTTGGGTCACCTTGCCTTAGCAAGAGATGGCTGCTAAGGTAAATAAGAAATCTATTGTTGAAAAAATATTTTTACTTTCTAAAGTTCTGTAAATTTGCCTTGTGGTTATACAATAATATATTGGAAATTTACTTTTCTGTATCTTATGAGGATACCTGTAACTTTGATTGCGCCTTCTCAAGCCTAAATTTGGCTTCAACTCCTCTTTTGAATTCCTTACAGGTATCATCTCTAGTCACCGATAAAATTGGGTTAGAGAAAAAGGCTCAGGGCCTTGGAGAGAAGGTGTTGACTCTAGAGAGGAGGACTCTGGGCCTGAAGGAGGAGAATGCTAACCTACAAAGTGATCTCAATAATCTTATACAAGTGAGCTAAAATATTTACTTTTCCTTATGGGTTTAAAGATTGTTTGAATAATAAATTTTCAAGTAGAATATGAAATTGCATTTTAATTTGCTTTTATATACAGTACATCATTAAAATGATGCTTAGAAATTACTGAAAACATCAGGGGATTTTTTTTTTGTTAGCCTTCCTTATTAAAGTAATATACTGTAATTTGCTTTGTTTACATTGTTTAGAAATCTAATGTCTCTCATTCATAATATTTAAAAAAGTGTGATACCAACAAGTGGTATATTGACACTTAATAGTGAAGTCTTTATTGGTGCAATGTTTCACCAATACAGACTTCTGCCGGTTCAACTATGTATCAGAATTACACTATAAAGTGCACAGAAGTTGGTAATTTGGCCAATTTTATGCAAAATTAAAATGATTCCAATTTAAAAACTGTCCAAAATAAACACTATACAGGTACTCCTCACTTGAAGACCAAGTTCTGTTTCTAAGAGTAGGTCAGTAAGTGAACTGGTCATTAAGTGAGAAGCTGCCCCTTACTGATATCTCAAAGTGTACTGTAGTAGTAGTCGGTTTATATCATCCATCTTTAGATGGTTTTAATGTCACCTTTGCACTATTATAACATTTTTAGTATATTAAAATAGAACTAAGCATTAAAAATAATAAAAAAGTAAAATACACATACAGTACAGTACACTGGTTGGAGAGTTGGTCATAAGTCCAAGCAGTTGTTAAACAGGTAGGTCATTAAGTGAGAAGTACCTGTAGACATTCCAAGCACTGAGGCAGCATTTCCTCTGTTTATTAATCATATCTTCAGGCCTCTCCTTTATTACACTTACCCTCCATTTTGAATTTATCATCACACAAAATCGAAAAGTAACTCTATTTCTCAGATAATAAAATATAACCAGGAATGATTGGTCATGGTTTCCAGCTTCCCAGTAATTGAATCAGACCTAGTAAGAGCCCATAAAGCAGACTGGGTGTGGGGGTGCAAGGGGGACCTTACCCATCCTCAGAAAAATCATTAAAAATCTATTATTTCTGCTACTTTGAGCCCAATTTCAAGCTACTGTGTCTTAAAACCAACCAAAATCATCTCTATTTTAGTAGTAAGACTTCCATTTTCTCAAATGATATCAAGAAACTGCAAGTAAAACCACAAAAACCATCCTAAAAAAAACCTTGAAATTGCTGTTGTAAACCAAACTCCTTGCTCACACCCCGACACCACATCAAATCATAAAAACCACTTGCTTCCACTCCTATCTAACGTGCTCACGCAAGCCTGTTGACCACATTTCATTGAATACATTGACTTTTTATATACAGTGATTTACATTTTACTCCTGAATTTTTATGCTACCTTATTGTAGTTAATAAAATGAATGCTTGAAATATGAAATAAATGGTACATTCTTGGTGATTCTCTTTCATGGCATTTAAATTTTTTTAATGTATTGCTAATTAGGTTTTGACTAACAGTCACAAACAGCACGACTGATCAGTGATGACTGTAATCAGTGGACAGAGGATCGAGCCTTCAGTACTTGTGCTGAATGACCCATAGTGATTTAATACTTCATGAAATATACTACAGTAATAATTGACTAGTAAAACAATATTTAAAAATGAACCTCTTGGCTGCAAATTCAGTTGGTAAATGTTTTACTTGCAGTGGTGCTGCTTATTTCTCATTTATTTAATTTGTTTTTCAGTCACTTTAGAATTTGATGAATAAAAAAGATTTATACTCATGGTAGAGTAGAGTATGTTATACATGACATTGTTCATCTGTTTTTGGAGCAAGGGTCTAGTAACCTCTTCTGTATCAATTTCTAAATGTAAAGAGAGAATCTCTAAGGTTTTCTTCTTTTTTGAACCCTGCTTTGGTGGGAGACTACTAATGCTGGTTAAATTTGACATTATTCATTAGTTCTCTTGCTCAAATTAAAGCTTGTTAGATTTCTTAATGACTTCATTTTAAAGACACTTATGTTATCCTATAGGTAATAAGCCGTGCAAGACAAACAGGCCAGTGGGAAGTGGATGATTTAACATTCTCATGTGTCACTCCTGAGCAAGTGTTTGGTCCTGTCTTGTCCTCCTCCAGGTTTGTAGACACATTTGTTAAGTACAGAAGTTTTTACATTGAGTTTGGGTTAAAAAGAACATGTTTCAAAATTGTCTATATACATGATGTGAGGGGAGAAGGCTTTAGTTGTAAAATAAAATAAAAAAAAATGCTCCGAAACGTTCTAAAAAGACTCTCAGGGGGAGGCTTGCATCAGTGCTTTATTACATGAAGTAACGTGCAGAACATGGTTCATGAAGATGTAGATAGAAAGGGAAAACATTTCTTTATAATTGTATCAAATTTTATGCAGAGCAATCTTTTTTAAATTCTAAAGTGGATGGACCTGCATAATTTGGTCACTGTCACGGTCATGGCTGATTCATTCTGTAGATCTTAACAGTATTTGTTTGATTGTTTAAAAGTATCAGGTATGATTAGAAATCATTGCAGTCATTGCATCCTTTCGTTTTGAACAGAAGATCATCTCAGTCTCTGAAGGAAAGCCAGCGAGACTATCTTCACCAGATCTTTGAAGATCACCTAAGAAAAGACAACTCCTCTTTAGCAAGTTCTTTTTCCAACCTTCAAGTAAGTTAGACTTATCTTATAAGAAAGACCACTTCTTAGCATATTTCTTTATCTCCATTTTTTTAAGAAATTACAGAGGCAGAAAATTGTTAGGGATAATTGATTCCAGTACAAGATAAAAGCTCTACTCCATGGGTACAGCAGGGCCCCGCTTTACGGCGTTTTTTCACTTTACGGCGTTCCGCTAATACGGTCATTTCAAATTATGACCAAAACTCGCTATACGGCTCCCCCCACCTGACTTTCTAATACGGTCACCGCGCCCCACCCTGTTTGTTTACATTCTCCGTGAGCTCAGTAAGCACTAAGTCTCTCCATTTTGTCTGGAAACTCCAAAATTTCAAATGTTTTTAAAAGTTATTTCATATTTTATATATACTCTGATAATTATACTTATGTATACCTGTACCTAAATAAGCTTACATACTGTGCTGGCATACAGGTACACATTAAAATCAGTAAGAGTGTCTTTTGTCTCCAGACGTCACATTAGTAATGATAATAATAGTCATCGAGTCTCATTTAAATGTCGTATATTACGTTAATATACACACTTTCATTAATCCATCTATGATATTTTTCAAAATTATATAATAAACACGATGCATAACATATAAATAAGATAAATACACCCCACAGTAGAATAAATAAACATAAATGTGAGATGTGGTAGCAGACGACTTGCACAAGTGACGCCATATTAGAAATGATAATAATAATAATAATCACCGAGTCTCATTAAATGTCGTATACAGTATTACGTTAATATACACATTTTCATTAATCCATCCATGATATTTTTTTCAAAATTATATAATAAACACGATACATAACATAAAAAGATGATAAATACACCCCACAATAGAATAAATAAACATAAATATGAGATGTGGTAGCCAGATAACTTGTACAAGTGATGGCAAGAATAACATTTTCTCTAATCTAACATAAGAGAAAATGTGTTACTGTGGGTAACTGTAGAAAATTATTCCTTTCGTATGTATGTAAGTTTATTCAGGTATACACAAATACAGTTACATAGAGTATCATACATAACATATGTGTAGAGAACCTAGGATAACCCAAAAAAGTCAGTGACTTATTTCCATTGCCTTCACTCAGAGCATCATTTCTTCTCAAAATGATGTTACATGAGAAGGGAGTGTTCTTCTTTATTTATTCTACCGTATCAATGTAGAGACAACCTGTACACAATGTAACTTGTACACAAACCAGACGTGTACACTTTGTTTACAAAACTTACCTTCGCCTGGTTTGTTTACATAACTCTGCGCCTGTCCTCTCTCATGCACTCATTCTTTCTCTCTCTCATTTATTCGTTTTATCTCATTTACTTACTCCTGACCCTACGTTAAGACTACAAATATTTTAAGGTAAGTAATGAGTGAACTGTATATACATTTTATTGCTCTGGGATGCTTAAATATCATAGAATAGTATGTGTGGGTGGGTTGGCCTGGTATGGTAGCCCGGCTGACTACCATACATACCGCACTTGATTTTTTACAATAAATACTACTCATCTCACCCTATATTTTAAGGTAAGTAATGAGTGAACTGTATATACATTTTATCGCTCTGGGATGCCTAAATATCATAGAATAGTATGTGTGGGTGGGGTGGCCTGGTAAGGTAGCCTGGCTGACTACCATACATACCACACTTGATTTCTTACAATAAATACTACTTGTCTCACCCTAGATTAAGACTATAAATATTTTAAGGTAAGTAATGAGTGCACTATGTGTGTATTGTACTTTATTGTTTTTTGATGCCTGGTTCTATTGCTAACTTAATATATGTTAGTGTAAACTTGTTATCTAGTGTTTGTATGCATTTATAAGTGGAAAAAAAAGGGTGTTCCACTTTACGGCGGTTTCCGCTTTACGGCGGTAGCCTGGAACCTAACCTGCCGTATAAGTGGGGCCCTGCTGTATAGTAAATGATACTGTGTTGTGTAGAGATTTCCTGCCTCGCTCCCTGGGCAAGATGAACCTCTTAAAATGTTAATGGCATTCCCTGGTTTAATCCAACCTTTTATGAAACTGTATTAGTTATGAGAGTCATGATAAAAAATCTTGAGTGTAAATAATATAGGAAACAATCTCTTTTGGTGTAGTAGGTAAGTAAGTAATTATAATTTACAGAGATGGATGTTTCTCCCAGTATTCCTGTCTCTTCATTAGTAGTCTTTTCTTCGAAATCTAAGTGTTGTAAGAATAAATGTGCCTCGGTATTTTAGAAACAAAATATTTTACTGTTTTCATTTTCATTGATAAATTGGTTATAGTGTTAAAAAAGTATTTAAATATGAAAGTCCTAACATGTTTCACTTAGTGCCCAATGTTTGGGCATTTAGTGGGTGTATAAATCTGGTGTGGAAGGAGTATAGGAGTCATCCCCATGAAAGGTTGAAGGGAGGGGATGTGAAGGGAGATTTTAAGTGCTAGAAACTTGATCATCTAGCAGGCTTGTGTGAGCAGTGTTGTATAGGAGATGGTGGACATGTCAGATTTTTATGGCTGGGTGGCTGTTGGAGTGTAAGGCAATATTTATGAAGGGTTTCAGAGAACTCAGTTAGCCAAACTTGAGTTCTGGAGGTGTTATATACTCTGAGGAGAGGTGAGGATATTACTGTTCAGAAGGTCATTTGAATTGTGATGTGCATGCCCTTCTGACAAGAAAGCTATTGATTGAGTGATGAGGAATGTGTTTCCTTTCTTTGCATCACCCTACCTTGGTGGGAGATGGCCAGTGTGAAAAAATTAATGATAGTCTTTTTACCGGAGCTGGTGTGGCCACTTGACCCTACCTTGCTGGGCTGGAGTAAAATGGCAAGATAAATGTGTGAGCATGTTAGATAGTAGTGAATGTAGATAATGGTTTTTTGTGACTTGACAAGTGTTGGAGCATGAGCAAGGTAATATTTTGTGAAGGGATTACGGAAAACTGGTTAGATGGATTTGAGTTCTGGAGGTGGGAAGTACAGTGCTTGCACTCTAAAAAAGGGGTTTGAGAAATTTACTGTTTGGAGGAACATCTGAACTGACATATCTGTGTGTGTCTGGTGAAAGTGTTTCTTTTTCGGATCACCCTGCCTCGGTGGGAGACAGCCAGGGTGTTAAAAATTGGAAAATATTATTTTACTATACCTATGCTGAATTAAAAATTTTTATGTAGTTAAAAGTACAGTATTTGCATTGCAAATATTTTTAGCTGCATATAAAATTTTTAGGATGCAGACAGTGCTTATGGAGGACGAGGGTCAGAAAAAGACTTGATAATTATGAAACTGAGAGCTGACCTCCGAAGCTTGCAGTCAACACACGAAGAGACTAACAGACAACTGCTAGAGAGAGACAAACATATTGCAGATTTACAGGTGAGGATCTATTACTCATGTATTTTTTCATTTGTTTTGTATTTTTTCTGGACAGTCTTTTAGCTTTTTTCACATTGATTTGAAACTTTAAATATTGTCTTAATGAAATAAAATTTCCTCTTAAAATTTCAATACATAAGTAACCTACATATAGGAGAGGGGAGCTTACGACTACATTTCAGTCCGATTTGGACCGAAACATCGTCGTAAGCTTCCCTCTTCTACGTGCGAGTTATTTGTGTATTGTTCCAGTCACGGTATTGTGCTTTTTTATTATTTAAAATTTCAATAATCTGTGCCCTTAACAAGTGTAATTGGAATTATAAAATGCAGCATAAAATAGAATGTGTAATAAACGTTAGTCACTGGTACTGTACAAGCAAATCCATGTAGAGAAAATGAAACAGAAGTTAAGGAAAGTAATTACCTATCTGAAGCTGCAGGAGCAAAGCTTTACTTGTGGTGTCCAGTCTTAAAAATACTGTGTATTTTACGCAGCAGCTGAGGGCCTCATTTTAGGCTGAAATGTACTGTAATTTACTGTACCTTCTGTTTTATTTACTCTTGGTGGGTTCACTTGTACCATTAACCAAGCTAGTTTATGCTACTTAAAATGGTATGTTGGATATTTTTGACTCTGCTAAGAGCAGACATGGAAGTGTTTTTGCTTGGCCAGATTTTAGTCTTTCTTCATTACTTATTAACTACATCAGAAATCCTACTTAAAAATCCATGTCTAGTTCTTAAGTCTTTACGTATTAAGGATTAGTTCCAGAAATGCCTAACAATGTTTTTATTATATGTAAACTACATTATCTGTGTACTTCATAAGAGAAGTAAAAATTGGAATTTGAATAATGATTATGAATTAATGCTAATGATGATTATAGATGATAAATATTAGTAAAGTAGTTTATGGATAGTGTTTGAGAAATACTTAGTACCATCATGATAATTTTTAGTAGATAATTGAACACATTTGTTACATATTAATATTGTATTCAGCCTACCTTTGCTTGTTGGGAGTTCTCTCAAGCCTAAACCCTTTCAGTGGGCATCACATAGAACTGTCATTGAGGTCAAGGTCCCTCCCGTAGATCTGTGTCATGAGTTCAGCTCACTCAGATAAACTGTGAGCAGTAAATTTTGACCTAGATATGAAGTAATTGGTCTGTGCAGTGACTGTGCACAGTACATATTAAAAAAAATCCTGCCCCATGCAATACATGATGGGAAAAAAAAACATTAACCATGTTTGGTTTGAAATACATAACTACATCTACCATCCGGCTTACGACCTGCTCGACTTACGACCACTTGACTTACGACCGGTGTTTTTTATGCCAAATTTCTGGGAAATAAACGACTATTTGTATTGTACACAGTGTTTATCCTAAACCTTACAGTATAAAATACAGAATTAACTACCTAAAAAGTAAAGTAAAACATGAAATACCAAAATAAAACAAAATAGTCATTACAGAAATGTTTTGTTGATATTCAGTAGTAAAGTTCGACTTACGACCATTTCGACTTACGACCGGTTTCTCGGAACCGAACTCGGTCGTAAGTCGGATGATAGGTGTACTTTGAGGTGATTTCTATGATAATTTTGTTGGTTGTTTCCTGATATCATTTGATAGAATGGAAAACATGCTACTGAAATAGAGATGCTTTTAGTTGCTTTCAGGACTGGAAGTAGCTAGAAATTGGGCTCAAAGTAGCAGAAATATTTGTTTTTTGCCAATTTTGCTGAGGATGGGTAAGACACCCTACATCCCTCAGTCTATTTTGTGGGTTTTTAATAGGTCTTATTCAAATATTGAGTTACTATAAACCATAACCAATCATTCCTGGTTATATTTTATTATCTGGAAAATAGAGTAAATATTCTGTTTTTGTTGTTTATTTTATTAACACATCGACCGTTTCCCACCAAGGCAGAGTGATTCGATCATTCACTCATTCCACTGTCTTGCCAGAGGTGCGCTTACACTACAGTTATAAAACTGCGACATTAACACCCCTTTCAAAATGATTATGTGATTATGAATTTAAAACGGAAAGCAGGAGAGGTCTGGGGATATGATAAATGAATGGAGGAAATGGTTTTAGTGCCTGGAATGTCTGCTTTGTTTATTTTAGAATCTCTCATTAAATTGGTATTTTTTTAATTTGTGTAAAATTGGCCAAATTACCAATTTCTGTGCACTTTATGGGATAGTTTAACTCTTAAATGGTACAAACGTATATATATGTTTTTTCAACATTTGAAAGTATGTAAAAAAATGTACATCATCTTTGTTTTTTTTTTTACATTTGAAAATGTGTAAAAAAAACATAATTTACTTTTGGAGCACTACGGATATGAATGTTGATCTTTTTGGACCGTTTAAGGGTTAATGGTTGAATGGGCGGTTTCTTCTCTTCAATCGACAGAACGGAAGAGATACTGGTGAAATAGCAAAGAATTTTCTTGAATAGAGCAATGGAATTGACTTAAAATAGGACTCAAAGTGGGTGAAAGCGCTGATGCATAAATAGATTATGACCACTAAATTTATACCTGCGTAATTCTGCAAGTTTTCAATGAAATTTCGTACCTTTGGTGCCATTACTTTCAGAAAAAAAGATCTCAATCATTTCCTGAAGTATACCTGGAGAGGGCTTTGGGGGTCAGTACCCCCGCAACCCAGTCTGTGATCAGGCCTCATGGTGGATCAGGGCCTGATCAACCAGGCTGTTACTGTTGGCCGCACTCAACCCAACGTATGAGTCACAGCCCGGCTGGTCAGGTACTGATTTTAGGTGCCTGTCCAGCCCCTTCTTGAAGACAGCCAGGGGTCTGTTGGTAATACCCCTTATGTATGCTGGAAGGCAGTTGAATAGTCTTGGGACCCTGACACTTATTATGTTGTCTCTTATCATGCTAGTGGCACCCCTGCTTTTCATTGCGGGGACGTTGCATCATCTGTCAAGCCTTTTGCTTTCATAGGGAGTGATTTTCATGTGCAAGTTTGGTACTAATCCCTCTAGGATTTTCCAGGTGTATATAATCATGTATCTCTCTTGCCTTCATTCTAGGGATTACATCATTACAGGTTGAGGAACTTCAAGCGATCCCAGTAATTTAGGCGTTTTATCGCAGTTAGGTGTGCCATGAAGGTTCTCTGTAGATTTTCTAGGTCAGCATTTTCACCTGCCCTGAAAGGTGCTGTTAGTGTGCAGCAATATTCCAGCCTAGATAGAACAAGCAACCTGAAGAGTGTCATCATGGGCTTGGCATCCCTAATTTTGAAGGTTTTCATTATCCATCCTGTCATTTTTCTAGCAGATGCAGTTGATACACTTCTGTGGTCTTTGAAGGTGAGATCCTCTGACATGATCACTCCCAGGTCTTTTACATTAATTTTTCGCTCTATTGTGTGGTTGAATTTGTTTTATAATCAGATATAGTTTTAATTTCCTCGTGTTTTCCATATTGGAGTAATTGAAATTTCTCATCATTGAACTTCATATTGTTTTCTGCGGTCCGTTTAAAGATTTGCCTGATGTCCGCCTGGAGTCTTGCAATGTCTTCAGTGCAAGACCCTGTCATGCAAATTCATGTGTCGTCTGCAAAGGAAGACACTGAGCTGTGGCTTACATCCCTGTCTGTGTCAGATATGAGGATGAGGAACAGGATGGGAGAGAGTACTGCACCTTGTGGAACAGCTTTTCACTGTAGCCACCTCAGACCTTACTCTGTTTACTGCTACTATTGCTATTGCTTTACTGCCCCCTTTGTGGAGTGGGGCTATGTCTGTTTTTTTTAGCAGCTGTGGGATGACCCCTGTGTCCATGCTCCCTCTCCATAAGATGTTAAAAGCACATGATAGGGGCTTCTTGCAGTTCTTGATGAACATGGAGTTCCATGAGTCTGGGGCTGGGGCAGAGTGCATGAGCATGTCGCTTATCGCCTTTTCAAAGTCATTTGGCGTCAAGGTAATATCAGATAGGTTCGAAACTGCCAAATTCTGTCTCTCATGCAAAATTCAGATGAATTTTATTTTTTTAATTGGATATTGGGATTAATAAATTTTCAGGGGTCAGGAGAGTGAAAGGGTTAATGAAGCTTGACAAACATTTCAAATGTGTCCATTTAATTTCACAGATTCTTGTTATATTTATACGAGTCTGTTCTCATAAAATATTTGCTAACACATTTAGCACTGCATACATACTTCCCTTTTTATTTAATTTATAATAATATTGCAGTAATAAATAAACATCCACAAAATTCTAATGATGCTTTTCTAATGGATTATGTATATCAGAAATGCATCATTAACTTTTGAGACAAGAAAACACAGTGAATACAGTATTGTATTGTAGTGTATTCATCGTATTTTCTTTTTATGTGGATAAGTTTGTTTAATAGTTACAAGTTAAATTAGGAAATATTCCAGTACTTAAATATCAGCCACTAAGTATTAAATGTGAATGTTTTAAAATGAGTTTATTTTAATAATACAAGAAATGTTTAGGACATTTAGCAAGGTAAGATAAGCTTTATACCTGTATATAATCAACATGTGATTTTACAGTGTTGTAAATATATGCAGCTAGCTTTCTTATAATGCTCCTTCATGTAATGCAAGTTTTTATGTATGCAACTGAAAAAGTTTGTCCCAAATTGAATTGTGTGTGGGTAGGGTTTCATAGTATGTTCTACTTGGTTTTTGGATTCACTTTTATGAAAAAATGTCCCACTTTACAGAAGAGCTTTATAAGAGAGGTTGCTGT
Source organism: Cherax quadricarinatus (assembly GCF_038502225.1). Taxonomy (NCBI): domain Eukaryota; kingdom Metazoa; phylum Arthropoda; class Malacostraca; order Decapoda; family Parastacidae; genus Cherax; species Cherax quadricarinatus. Next base: position 21,028,348 of record NC_091334.1, on the reverse strand, counting down.
ACAGGTGATCATAATAGACATAAATTAGTGACAAATTTTGTTAATTTAGCCTAGAGTAATCCACAAAAGTCAGTGTGCATCATTTCCATGAAGAAATTGTAAATTCAAGTGACTTTATTAAGGTAAATGCCAAGGTAGTAGATTTGTGTGTTTTAAATGTATTTTGAAAAAATTGAATGGATTTTGATATTTTTTGACATTCTGAATTCATTTTGAAAAATTCTGAATTCATTTTGATAAATTCTGAATTCATTTTGATAAATTCTGAATTCATTTTGAAAAATTCCGAATTCATTTTGAAAAATTCTGAATGTACTTTTATTTTTTTTAAATGTATTTTGAAAATTTTTAATGTATTTTGAAAAATTTGTATTGTAAAAACTTTTGAAGATATTTTGAAAATTTTTGTATGTATTTTGGAAAATTTTGAATGCTTCAAGGGGCTTGAAGGTTTCAAGTGTTCAGGTGGCTTGATGGTTTGTGTTTTCTTCACTAAATATTCATACTGTATATATAAAGTTTAGATTTTGCAAAAGAATTTTCAGAATGATTTATTTTGACTTTTTCCTGACCGGTGTTGTTGAATCAGACACAACTGACAGAGACCCACCATGAACTAGCACTGTCCCAGGCTGAAGTCAGCACTGTCAACCAGACTTTGAAAGAAGTTCGTCACCACAATAGACATGAAAATGTAGAGGTGTGTAGTTTATTAACCGACGCATTTTGCATTTTCCTTTTTTATTTTTTTTTTTAGTATATATCAATTTGTATGCTTGACATGTTTTAAAGGTGGGACATATATGTTGTACCTTGCTACAGGTGTGTGCTACTAACCTCTGGGACACATGTACAGTACCTGGCTATACGTGTGAGCTACTGACCTGTGGGGCACACATGTACCTTGCTATAGGTGTATGCTAACCTCTGGGACACATGTCATACCTGGCTACATATGTGAGCTACTGACCTGTGGGGTACACATGTTGTACCTTGCAACATGTGAGTTACTGACCTGTGGAACACACATGTTGTACTTTGCTATATGTGTAAGCTACCAACTCTCACCATCATTTACTGTTACCGTCTTGCTAGAGATGCACAGATATGGCAGTTCAGATACCCCTCCAAACAACAAATATTCCAAACCCGTCTTTTAGAGCACAAGCACTGTACATCCCATCTCTAGGACTCAAGGCCAGCTAACTGGTTTCCTTGAATCCTTTTACAAAATATTACCCTGCTCTCTGGTATATATTGTAAATGGTTAGTTTTTTTTTTAAGTGCCTAATCTTATCAATTTCAATGAACTTTTCATAATTAACTAATGAGAACACCCTACAACAGATGTGGTCAGTCTTTGGCCATGGTGGCCCATGGTGGCCCATGGCCTGGGGGCAATGCTCTCACTGAGAGTCCAGGTTCGAGTCTCAGCAAGGGTGGAAACATTGGGCTTTTCCTTACACTGATTGTCTGTATTCACCCATCAGTAAAAATGGGTGCTTGGGTGTTAGTTGACTGGTGTGGGTCGCATCGTGGGACAAAATTGACCTAATTTGCCAAAAATGCTCTGCATAACAAGCGGCTTTCTGTATAGTAGTATGTCATTGATGTCAGCTAGGCCTGTATACCTTGTGCATGTACTTGCAGAAATATAAATCTTTTAACAAACTGACCATAAACCACCAAAGCAGGGCGGCCCAAAAAGAAAAACTAAAGTTTCTCTTTTGAACTTTAGTAATGTATATAGGAGAAGAAGTTTCTAGCCCCTTGCTCCCAGCATTTTAGTTGACTCTTAGGACACACATGGCTTATTGGAGATGAATTCTGTTCCACTTCCCCATTGAGATAAGAGGAAATAAGAACAAGAACTAGTATGAAAACAAAAAAACCCAGAGGGGTGTGTATATATTTGCTTGTACATGCATGTGTAGTGTGACCTAAATGTAAGTAGAAGTAGCAAGATGTACCTAAAATCTTGCATGTTTATTTGACAGAAAAGACTCCAGCAGTCCTACTATCATGTAAAATAATTACAGGCTTCCATTTTGCACTCACTTGGCAGGATGGTAGTACCTCCCTGGGCAGTTACTGTCTACCAACCTACAACATAGGAGAAATAAAGATATTATTTTTATTATATTGAGTCTGGCTCATGAGACAGTGTTCAGGTGTACTGCATTTGCTTTTCCGAATGCTGTCATGATGAGCCTCATTTACCGAAGAAAGTACTGTACAGTTGCATGTGGCTTGTGAGCTGTGGCTTTACCATATCTACCTTACACACACTGTATACTGTCAGCTCTACAAACTCTCAGTACAATATTCTAAATTCCATAAATTTATTTTTTTTTTTTTTTTACTGAGGAATATTTTATGAGTCTTGAATTCTCACCCCCTTTTTTTTTTTTTTTCTAGGCATGTATTATTTTGGTGTGGTGTGAATTGTCACCTGAATTTACTCATGCCCAAGTGTCTCTCCTTTCAGATCATTGCTTTCTGTGTCAACATTAATGAGGTTAGAGAACTATTAAATAAGATATGACCTCTGAGACATAGAATTAGCCCAATATCTGAAAGAGAATGTTTTTAAAATAGCATTTACCGGTATTTAGAACTCGTATATTTGCTGTATTCTCAAAAAAAAATTAATATCTGTGAATCTATAGGGTCAACTTTGCTTCTACGTTTATATCAGTCCAGTCACTTGGTTATTCACTCAGAGGAAAAAGAGGAGGGGAGTGGATACCTTGATGCCAGAGAAGGGTTCTCAATTCATGGAATTAATTCTACTCTCACCTTTCTCAGATCAAACCTGATTATCTTTTGTTTCCCTGGCATTGCTTGACCCCCTACACATTTAGTGCTTTCCCATGAATAATAATAATAATCCACTCAAATAACATTTAATTTATTAAAAATATTTTAATAAGTTTTGTGCAGTTCTAAGATATTTGTACCTCTTATTTCAGATCACCCGGAAGGATGAAGTCATCCGCCATTTGCTGTCCAAACAAAGCGTTTACAAGAAAGATTGTATGAAGGGATCTGTTCCAATGCTGTGTGACTTAGACAATGTTATTACAGGAGAAAATAATGTAAGTGTTAGCTTTATACATAAGAACATAAGAAAGAAGGAACACTGCAATAGGCCTACTGACCCATGCAGAGCAGGTCCATTCCCCCTCCCCCCAGATTAAACCAATGACTCCCCCCCCCTGGATTAGCCCAATGACCCACCCAGTCTGGTCATCTCCACTCAAGGATGGAGCACTGCACCAGACCCAGCAGCACAAGCTAGTCAGGTCCAACTCTCACCCATCTACACCCACTCATGTATTTATCTAACCTATTTTTAAAACTACACGTTTTAGCCTGAATAACTCTACTCGGGAGTTTGTTCCACTCATCCACAACTCTATTACCAAACCAGTGCTTTCTTATATCCTTCCTGAATCTGAATTTTTCCAACTTGAAACCATTGCTGCGAGTCCTGTCTTGGCTGGAAATTTTCAGCACACTATTTACATCCCCTTTATTTATTCCTGTTTTCCATTTATACACCTCTATCATATCCCCCCTAATTCTACCCCTTTTGAGAGAGTGCAGATTTAGGACCCTCAATCTATCCTCATAGGGAAGATTTCTGATACATGGGATCATCTTTGTCATCCTCCTCTGTACGTTTTCCAGAGCATTTATATCCATTCTGTAATACGGTGACCAGAACTGAGCAGCATAGTCTAAATGAGGCCTAACCAAGGATATATGGAGTTGAAGAACAACCTGAAGACTTCTATTATTTATTCTTCTAGATATGAAGCCAAGAATTCTGTTAGCTTTATTGCGAACACTAATGCACTGTTGTCTTGGTTTTAGATTACTGCTAATGAGGACTCCTAAATCCTTTTCACAATCAGTTTATAGTTTATATGTGGCATGGTTATTTAACTGTCCAACACTTAGAACTTTGCATTTTTTTTTTTTTTCAACAAGCCGGTCGTCTCCCACCAAGGCAGGGTGACCCAAAAAAAGAAAGAAAATCCCCAAAAAGAAAATGCTTTCATCATCATTCAGCACTTTTACCACACTCACACGTTATCACTGTTTTTGCAGAGGTGCTCAGAATACAACAGCTTTGAAGCATATACGTATAAAGATACACAACATATCCCTCCAAACTGCCAATATCCCAAACCCCTCCTTTAAAGTGCAGGCATTGTACTTCCCATTTCCAGGACTCAAGTCCGACTATATGAAAATAACCGGTTTCCCTGAATCCCTTCACTAAATATTACCTTTCTCACACTGCAACAGATCGTCAGGTCCCAAGTACCATTTGTCTCCATTCACTCCTATCTAACACGCTCACGCACGCTTGCTGGAAGTCCAAGCCCCTCGCCCACTAAACCTCCTTTACCCCCTCTCTCCAACCCTTTCGAGGACGACCCCTACCCCGCCTTCCTTCCCCTATAGATTTATATGCTTTCCATGTCATTCTACTTTGATCCATTCTCTCTAAATGACCAAACCACCTCAACAACCCCTCTTCTGCCCTCTGACTAATACTTTTATTAACTCCACACCTTTTCCTAATTTCCATACTCCGAATTTTCTGCATAATATTTACACCACATATTGCCCTTAGACAGGACATCTCCACTGCCTCCAACCGTCTCCTCGCTGCTGCATTTACCACCCAAGCTTCACATCCATATAAGAGTGTTGGTACTACTATACTTTCATACATTCCCTTCTTTGCCTCCTTAGATAATGTTTTTTGGCTCCACATATACCTCAATGCACCACTCACCTTTTTTCCCTCATCAATTCTATGATTAACCTCATCCTTCATAAATCCATCCGCCGACACATCAACTCCCAAGTATCTGAAAACATTCACTTCTTCCATACTCTTCCTCCCCAATTTGATATCCAATTTTTCTTTATCTAAATCATTTGATACCCTCATCACCTTACTCTTTTCTATGTTCACTTTTAACTTTCTACCTTTACACACATTCCCAAACTCATCCACTAACCTTTGCAATTTTTCTTTAGAATCTCCCATAAGCACAGTATCATCAGCAAAAAGTAACTGTGTCAATTCCCACTTTGAATTTGATTCCCCATAATTTAATCTCACCCCTCTCCCGAACACTCTAGCATTTACTTCTTTTACAACCCCATCTATAAGTATATTAAACAACCATGGTGACATTACACATCCCTGTCTAAGACCTACTTTTACCGGGAAGTAGTCTCCCTCTCTTCTACACACCCTAACCTGAGCCTCACTATCCTCATAAAAACTCTTCACAGCATTTAGTAACTTACCACCTATTCCATATACTTGCAACATCTGCCACATTGCTCCTCTATCCACTCTATCATATGCCTTTTCTAAATCCATAAATGCAATAAAAACATCCCTACCTTTATCTAAATACTGTTCATATATATGCTTCAATGTAAACACTTGATCTACACATCCCCTACCCACTCTGAAACCTCCTTGCTCATCCGCAATCCTACATTCTGTCTTGCCTCTAATTCTTTCAGTTATAACCCTACCATACACTTTTCCTGGTATACTCAGTAAACTTATTCCTCTATAATTTTTACAATCTCTTTTGTCCCCTTTCCCTTTATATAAAGGGACTATACATGCTCTCTGCCAATCCCTAGGTACCTTCCCTTCTTTCATACATTTATTAAACAAAAGTACCAACCACTCCAACACTATATCCCCCCCTGCTTTTAACATCACTGTCATGATCCCATCAGTTCCAGCTGCTTTTCCCCCTTTCATTCTACGTAATGCCTCACGTACCTCCCCCACACTTACATTCTGCTCTTCTTCACTCCTAAAAGATGGTATACCTCCCTGGCCAGTGCATGAAATTACCGCCTCCCTTTCTTCCTCAACATTTAAAAGCTCCTCAAAATATTCTCACCATCTACCTAATACCTCCCTCTCCCCATCTACTAACTCCCCTACTCTGTTTTTAACTGACAAATCCATACTTTCCCTAGGCTTTCTTAACTTGTTTAACTCGCTCCAAAATTTTTTCTTATTTTCATTAAAATTTCTTGACAGTGCCTCTCCCATTCTATCATCTGCTCTCCTTTTGCACACTCTCACCACTATCTTCACCTTTCTTTTACTCTCCATATACTCTGCTCTTCTTATAACACTTCTGCTTTGTAAAAACCTCTCATAAGCTAACTTTTTCTCTTTTATCACACCCTTTACTTCATCATTCCACCAATCACTCCTCTTTCCTCCTGCCCCCACCCTCCTATAACCACAAACTTCTGCCCCACATTCTAATACTGCATTTTTAAAACTATTCCAACCCTCTTCAACCCCCACACTACTCATCTTTGCACTAGCCCACCTTTCTGCCAATAGTCGCTTATATCTCACCCGAACTTCCTCCTCCCTTAGTTTATACACTTTCACCTCCCTCTTACTTGTTGTTGTCACCTTCCTCTTTTTCCCATCTACCTCTTACTCTAACTGTAGCTACAACTAAATAATGATCCGATATATCAGTTGCCCCTCTATAAACATGTACATCCTGGAGCCTACCCATCAACCTTTTATCCACCAATACATAATCTAACAAACTACTTTCATTACGTGCTACATCATACCTTGTATATTTATTTATCCTCTTTTTCATAAAATATGTATTACGTATTACCAAATCTCTTTGCATGTACTTTGCATGTACTTATATATTTTGTTCCACATGCAAGTGTGAGATACTGGCTGTTTGGAGTGACATTTAAACTGTCGTATCTGGGTGCCTGTACAAAGACGGTGATTATGTGTGAGCGATGGTGAAAGTGTTTCTTTTTTGGGTCGACATGCCTCGGTGGGAGACGGCCAACATGTTAAAAAAAAACAAAATATTATAATGTATTTTATTAACTTGATAAGGTTCCCAAAATTCTTAAAGCTCTTTGTGAGTTTAAATAAAACCGAGGGTATTATGGGGCCAGGAAGTGTATGACACTTTTGTTCTTGGGTTTTTTTTTTTTTTTTTTTTTTTTTTTTTTTTTTTTCTTCTTCTTCTTCTTCTTCTTCTTCTTCTTCTTCTTCAACAAGTCAGCCGTCTCCCACCAAGGCAGAGTGACCCAAAAAAGAAAGAACATCCCCAAAAAAAGAAAATACTTTCATCATCATTCAACACTTTCACCACACTCACACATTATCACTGCTTTTGCAGAGGTGCTCAGAATACAACAGTTTAGAAGCATATACGTATAGAGATACACAACATATCCCTCCAAACTGCCAATATCCCAAACCCCTCCTTTAAAGTGCAGGCATTGTACTTCCCATTTCCAGGACTCAAGTCCGACTATATGAAAGTAACCAGTTTCCCTGAATCCCTTCACTAAATATTACCCTGCTCACACTCCAACAGATCGTCAGGTCCCAAGTATCATTCGTCTCCATTCACTCCTATCTAACACACTCATGCACGCTTGCTGGAAAATATTTAAGTAAATTGAGTGACAGGAGAGGGATGAGTGTGTGCTTAAGTTAGCTTGCTACACAGTTAGATAGGAGTGAATGGAGACGAATGGTATTTGGGACCTGACTAGCTGTTGGAGTATGAGCAGGGTAATATTTAGTGAAGGGATTCAGGGAAACCGGTATTTTTATATAGCCGGACTTGAGTCCTGGAAATGGGAAGTACAATGCCTTCACTTTAAAGGAGGGGTTTGGGATATTGGCAGTTTGGAGGGATATGTTGTGTATCTTTATGCTTCTAAACTGTTGTATTCTGAGCACCTCTGCAAAAAACAGTGATTATGTATGAGTGAGGTGAAAGTGTTGAATGATGATGAAAGTATTTTCTTTTTTGGGATTTTCTTTCTTTTTGGGTCACCCTGCCTCGGTGGGAGACGGCTGACTTGTTGAAAAAAAAAAAAAATATATATATATATATATATATATATATATATATATATATATATATATATATATATAAATATATATATATATATATATATATATGTATGTATGTATGTTGGTAGGTAGTAGGTTGGTAGACAGCAACCACCCAGGGAGGTACTACCGTCCTGCCAAGTGAGTGTAAAACGAAGCCTGTGATTGTTTTACATGATGGTAGGATTGCTGATGTCTTTTGTCTGTCTCATAAATATGCAAGATTACAGGCATGTCTTGCTACTTCTACTTACACTTAGGTCACACTACACATACATGTACACATTTATTTATACACACTCATCTGAGTTTTCTTTGATTTTATCTTAATAGTTCTTGGTCTTATTAATTTTCCTTTTATATCCATGGGGAAGTGGAATAAGAATCTTTCCTCCGTAAGCCATGCGTGTTGTAAAAGTCAACTAAAATGCCGGGAACAATGGGCTAGTAACCCCTTTTCCTGTAAAGATTACTAAAAAGAATAAGAAGAAGAAAATTGTCAAAGTGGGAAGTCTGAATGTGCGTGGATGTTGTGCAGATGATAAGAAAGAGATGATTGTGGATGTTATGAATGAGAAGAAGCTGGATGTCCTGGCTTTAAGTGAAACAAAGTTGAAGGGGGTGGGAGAGTTTCAGTGGAGAGGAATAAATGGGATTAGGTCAGGGGTTTCAAATAGAGTTAGAGCTAAAGAAGGAGTAGCAATAATGTTGAAGGATAAGCTATGGCAGGAAAAGAGGGACTATAAATGTATTAATTCAAGGATTATGTGGAGTAAAATAAAGATTGGATGTGAAAAGTGGGTTATAATAAGCGTGTATGCACCTGGAGAAGAGAGAAGTGTAGAGGAGAGAGAGAGATTTTGGGAAATGTTGAGTGAATGCGTGGGGAGTTTTGAATCAAGTGTGAGAGTAATGGTGGTTGGGGATTTTAATGCTAAAGTGGGTAAAAATGTTATGGAGGGAGTAGTAGGTAAATTTGGGGTGCCAGGGGTAAATGTAAATGGGGAGCCTTTAATTGAGCTATGTGTAGAAAGAAATTTGGTAATAAGTAATACATATTTTATGAAAAAGAGGATAAATAAATATACAAGGTATGATGTAGCACGTAATGAAAGTAGTTTATTAGATTATGTATTGGTGGATAAAAGGTTGATGGGTAGGCTCCAGGATGTACATGTTTATAGAGGGGCAACTGATATATCGGATCATTATTTAGTTGTAGCTACAGTTAGAGTAAGAGGTAGATGGGAAAAGAGGAAGGTGGCAACAACAAGTAAGAGGGAGGTGAAAGTGTATAAACTAAGGGAGGAGGAAGTTCGGGTGAGATATAAGCGACTATTGGCAGAAAGGTGGGCTAGTGCAAAGATGAGTAGTGGGGGGGTTGAAGAGGGTTGGAATAGTTTTAAAAATGCAGTATTAGAATGTGGGGCAGAAGTTTGTGGTTATAGGAGGGTGGGGGCAGGAGGAAAGAGGAGTGATTGGTGGAATGATGAAGTAAAGGGTGTGATAAAAGAGAAAAAGGTAGCTTATGAGAGGTTTTTACAAAGCAGAAGTGTTATAAGAAGAGCAGAGTATATGGAGAGTAAAAGAAAGGTAAAGAGAGTGGTGAGAGAGTGCAAAAGGAGAGCAGATGATAGAGTGGGAGAGGCACTGTCAAGAAATTTTAATGAAAATAAGAAAAAATTTTGGAGTGAGTTAAACAAGTTAAGAAAGCCTAGGGAAAATATGGATTTGTCAGTTAAAAACAGAGTAGGGGAGTTAGTAGATGGGGAGATGGAGGTATTGGGTAGATGGCGAGAATATTTTGAGGAACTTTTAAATGTTAAGGAAGAAACAGAGGCAGTAATTTCATGCACTGGTCAGGGAGGTATACCATCTTTTAGGAGTGAAGAAGAGCAGAATGTAAGTGTGGGGGAGGTACGTGAGGCATTACGTAAAATGAAAGGGGGTAAAGCAGCTGGAACTGATGGGATCATGACAGAAATGTTAAAAGCAGGGGGGGATATAGTGTTGGAGTGGTTGGTACTTTTGTTTAATAAATGTATGAAAGAGGGGAAGGTACCTAGGGATTGGCAGAGAGCATGTATAGTCCCTTTATATAAAGGGAAAGGGGACAAAAGAGACTGTAAAAATTATAGAGGAATAAGCTTACTGAGTATACCAGGAAAAGTGTACGGTAGGGTTATAATTGAAAGAATTAGAGGTAAGACAGAATGTAGGATTGCGGATGAGCAAGGAGGTTTTAGAGTGGGTAGGGGATGTGTAGATCAGGTGTTTACATTGAAGCATATATGTGAACAGTATTTAGATAAAGATAGGGAAGTTTTTATTGCATTTATGGATTTAGAAAAGGCATATGATAGAGTGGATAGAGGAGCAATGTGGCAGATGTTGCAAGTATATGGAATAGGTGGTAAGTTATTAAATGCTGTAAAGAGTTTTTATGAGGATAGTGAGGCTCAGGTTAGGGTGTGTAGAAGAGAGGGAGACTACTTCCCAGTAAAAGTAGGTCTTAGACAGGGATGTGTAATGTCACCATGGTTGTTTAATATATTTATAGATGGGGTTGTAAAGGAAGTAAATGCTAGGGTGTTTGGGAGAGGGGTGGGATTAAATTATGGGGAATCAAATTCAAAATGGGAATTGACACAGTTACTTTTTGCTGATGATACTGTGCTTATGGGAGATTCTAAAGAAAAATTGCAAAGGTTAGTGGATGAGTTTGGGAATGTGTGTAAAGGTAGAAAGTTGAAAGTGAACATAGAAAAGAGTAAGGTGATGAGGGTGTCAAATGATTTAGATAAAGAAAAATTGGATATCAAATTGGGGAGGAGGAGTATGGAAGAAGTGAATGTTTTCAGATACTTGGGAGTTGACGTGTCGGCGGATGGATTTATGAAGGATGAGGTTAATCATAGAATTGATGAGGGAAAAAAGGTGAGTGGTGCGTTGAGGTATATGTGGAGTCAAAAAACGTTATCTATGGAGGCAAAGAAGGGAATGTATGAAAGTATAGTAGTACCAACACTCTTATATGGGTGTGAAGCTTGGGTGGTAAATGCAGCAGCGAGGAGACGGTTGGAGGCAGCGGAGATGTCCTGTTTAAGGGCAATGTGTGGTGTAAATATTATGCAGAAAATTCGGAGTGTGGAAATTAGGAGAAGGTGTGGAGTTAATAAAAGTATTAGTCAGAGGGCAGAAGAGGGGTTGTTGAGGTGGTTTGGTCATTTAGAGAGAATGGATCACAGTAGAATGACATGGAAAGCATATAAATCTATAGGGGAAGGAAGGCGGGGTAGGGGTCGTCCTCGAAAGGGTTGGAGAGAGGGGGTAAAGGAGGTTTTGTGGGTAAGGGGCTTGGACTTCCAGCAAGCGTGCGTGAGCGTGTTAGATAGGAGTGAATGGAGACGAATGGTACTTGGGACCTGACGATCTGTTGGAGTGTGAGCAGGGTAATATTTAGTGAAGGGATTCAGGGAAACCGGTTATTTTCATATAGTCGGACTTGAGTCCTGGAAATGGGAAGTACAATGCCTGCACTTTAAAGGAGGGGTTTGGGATATTGGCAGTTTGGAGGGATATGTTGTGTATCTTTATATGTTTATGCTTCTAGACTGTTGTATTCTGAGCACCTCTGCAAAAACAGTGATAATGTGCGAGTGTGGTGAAAGTGTTGAATGATGATGAAAGTATTTTCTTTTTGGGGATTTTCTTTCTTTTTTTTTGGGTCACCCTGCCTCGGTGGGAGACGGCCGACTTGTTGAAAAAAAAAAAAAAAAAAAAAAAAAATATATATATATATATATATATATATATATATATATATATATATATATATATATATATATATATATATATATATATATATATATATATATATATATATATAATATTTTTTTTTTTTTTTGTTTTTTTCAACAATTCGGCCGTCTCCCACCGAGGCAGGGTGACCCAAAAAAAAAGAAAGAAAATCCCCATAAAGAAAATACTTTCATCATCATTCAACACTTTCACCACACTCACACATTATCACTGCTTTTGCAGAGGTGCTCAGAATACAACAGTTCAGAAGCATATACGTATAGAGATACACAACATATCCCTCCAAACTGCCAATATCCCAAACCCCTCCTTTAAAGTGCAGGCATTGTGTGTGTGTGTGTGTGTGTGTATATATATATATATATATATATATATATATATATATATATATATATATATATATATATATATATATATATATATATATATATATATATATATATATATATATATATATATATATATATATATATATATATATATATATATATATATATATATATATATATATATATATATATATATATATATATATATATATATATATATATATATATATATATATATATATATATATATATATATATATATATATATATATATATATATATATATATATATATATATATATATATATATATATATATATATATATATATATATATATTTGCTTATCCCACATGTGTTATTTATCACTGCTGGTTGGAGATACTATATAGATAAGGAAATAAAATGTCTTAGGTTGAGGCACAGCTAAGTGAGAACATTGATGTGCTGGCAAGTCGTCTAGCAGAGTTGGAAGAAGAGTGCCAGCAGTTGCGTATTCAGCATACAGCCCTCCAAGACACTCATGCCCTCTGTACTCCAACCATCAATATGCTCCAAGAACAACTGAACAGATCACATCAGGTAAATCATGCACTCGACTCGTGCTTTATTAATTGCTTCATAAATTTAGACGTATGCAACACTTGGGTATCTTTAGTGTAGAAACATTTCACAACACAGTGGCTCCTCAGTCCAGTACAGAGAAGAATGATTGAAGATTAGAAGGAGTTTGAGGTAATCAGTCCCATAGCCTCCAGGACTGAGGGGTTAATTACCTCAAACTCCTGATCTTCAACCATTCTTCTATACCTGTATTGGACTGAGGAAGCCACTTTGTGGCAAAATATTTCCACAATAAAGATACCCAGGTGTTGCACGTATGTTAATTATATCAACTTGTCAGTTCTCTGAATCATTTTTATCTACATTGTTAATTGCTTCTTTGCACATTTATTTTAAGATGAGGAGGTCCTGACTTTCTAAATCACAAGCTACAGACATCTACATGAATGAGGTTCATAAGAAACCATTTTTATAAAATATTGTTTTATGTATGTATGTATGTCATACAACCATCCTTGGTACTATTGTTTCTATAGGAAAATATGTTCTAAGTTACAAGCAACTTTTGTTTGTAAGTTGGAAACACTGTTGTTGCTTTTGAAAGGCTATTATTGCATGTGCTATATGAGCTCTGCTCCCAGAAGTCTGGTGAAGATTTTTCCCAAATCTGGATGAGTAATGGAAGGGAGATGCATTTCCTCCATAAAGGAAACCAGAACAAAATGTTCCCAAATAGGTCAGGTGGACCACCCTTGCTTGAGCCCTGGCAGAGGCAAACACCCACACTCCACCTGTATCCCAGTCAGCCATGACAGGCGTTCCCCAAACCTGTGAGCTGGTGTATGGTGCCCAACCAATTGCCCAGTGGATTGTGTAATGTGAAAGAAAATCCTGGGGGAGGGGGGCAAAAAAAAAAAAAATTTAAGGCAAGAGCAGGTCAAGATGTTCTCAGTCAATGAAGGCTGGTACAGAAGTCCCTGGGAACAGCAGGAATGTAATTGGTTTGTTAGTTGAAACATCTTGTATACTTATATGATAAACTTTGTATTGGTTTTCATCAACTTCTTAAAGATCTTTAAAATGTTTTCAGGTAAGTATGGTTTCTCTAAGATTTGTTTGTCCTATTTTGAATTAAACTTGTTTATAAGTTGAAAATGTTGTGCTAGTTGATCTTTGCATGCAGTTGTATGACTTAGTAAACAGTTAAATTTAATTGCTGTATACTGTATTTATATAATGAATATGTTAGGTGCTACACTCTTGGTTCACATTCTTGTCACATTTTTTTTAGAGCCATAATAGCATTTGCTGTCGATGACAAAAATAAAAGATGATGATTTAGCTTAGTGAAAGGAAGATGGGGATGTGGGAGGTAGAGTGAGAAAATACTTAGACATCTTCAGGGAGCAACTTTAAGATTTATCACTCAAGTCCTATCATTCTTTTCTCGAAGGCTCTGCATCATTTAATTAATACTGTAACTACAAAAACAGTACTGTATGTGCATGAAATTTAATAGTTTTACAAAGGTGATGGAATTAATACTAACCCACCATCTGTGGCACCCCAATAATTGTTTGCTCAACTTACCTGTTAGCCTCTTGTGATCATCTGCATTGTTTGTGCATTTGCTAAGATTTATTGTTATTTATTACTCACAGAAAATGGCATTAAAAATGTTTTTCACTGTAAAGCACCTTTATAATACCTCTGAAGATAGCATTTTCTATGCTGGAGTGGGTTCAGGATCCTCCAAAAAAAAAAAAAAATTTTTGTATATAGTAGTTCAGATTTTTTAACTTAGGAGTCTGTGGAGACAAAGAACTTTGTCCTTGGAGGCAAAGAGGGGAATGTATGAGAGTATAGTTTTACCAACGCTCTTATATGGGTGTGAAGCATGGGTGATGAATGTTGCAGCGAGGAGAAGGCTGGAGGCAGTGGAGATGTCACGTCTGAGAGCAATGTGTGGTGTGAATATAATGCAGAGAATTCGTAGTTTGGAAGTTAGGAGGAGGTGCGGGATTGCCAAAACTGTTGTTTAGAGGGCTGAGGAAGGGTTGTTGAGGTGGTTCGGACATGTAGAGAGAATGGAGCGAAACAGAATGACTTCAAGAGTGTATCAGTCTGTAGTGGAAGGAAGGCGGGGTAGGGGTTGGCCTAGGAAAGGTTGGAGGGAGGGGGGTAAAGGAGGTTTTGTGTGTGAGGGGCTTGGACTTCCAACGGGCATGCGTGAGCGTGTTTGATAGGAGTGAATGGAGACAAATGGTTTTTAATACTTGACATGCTGTTGGAGTGTGAGCAAAGTAACACTTATGAAGGGGTTCAGGGAAACTGGCAGGCCGGACTTGAGTCCTGGAGATGGGAAGTACAGTGCCTGCACTCTGAAGGAGGGGTGTTAATGTTGCAGTTTAAAAACTGTAGTGTAAAGCACCTTTCTGGCAAGACAGTGATGGAGTGAATGATGGTGAAAGTTTTTCTTTTTCGGGCCACCTGCCTTGGTGGGAATCGGCCAGTGTGTTAATAATAAAAAATAATATGAAATAAATTTGTCAGATATTTCAAGAATTTTGACTAAAATAAACCAAATTACTTATATGGTCTATACAAATTAATGCTCATGAAGAGTAATGACAGTGAAAAGCATTTGAGAGATAAAATGAAAGCATCATAAGCTTCTTAACATGTAATGTCAGAGAAATAAGTTGCAGACACTTTGTGTGGCTGATTGACTTGTGCACTTCTTCCTGTTGGAAGGTGGGTTAATGCGAAAAAAGTGGCCCATAGTGAATGGTTCTCTGCAAAAGCTTCCTTTAAATCACACTAACCGCATAACCCCCTGGTACTCCATCGATGTAGACTCAAGTGGAGTTACGCACGGTACTAACAGCCGAGGTTGCCCAGCGACACGATCAGTTGGTTGCCCTCGGAGACGAGTTGAAAGAGCAGGAGCAGAAGCATCATGAAACTCTGATGCAGCTCCAGCTCAAGACTGAGGTCATCAAGGAACTCAGGAAGGAAATACGTGATATCAAGGAGAGGCAAATGATGGTTGATGATAAGGTAACTCATTTTGGCTGCCTTCCTAACAAAAAATTCTCCGTCTTGTCTGTTCGCCTTTACATTTCTTGTTCTTTTTTTTTCTTGAAATGCTTATCTATTTAGGAGTTTTTTTCATTATACCTTTGTATCCATATGTCTATTCATCCAACCACATGCCAGTCCATTGATCTGTCATCTCTCTATTTGTGTTTATTTTTGTATGCCTGTCCCTCTCCCTTTCACAAATATAATACTCTGCTTTCAGTTAGTTAGGATGGAAGAGAAGTAACATCTCGTTCAAACTTGAGTAGCTTTTTAGTTAGTACAATGTTATCAACATTCATTCATCTGATTGGTGCACAATTGTTGCAAAACTTTAAAACTATAACTTTTGTGGTGCACTATAAATTTCTTTGCTGCCTGTTACGAGAATCCTTTGCATTATTCAGCTGCTTTTTAAGTATCTCATACTAGTACATATAGGCATCTTAGGTGTTTTGTATACCTGGAAATTAACAGTAGCAGTAGTTATTATTTAGTGTGGTGTAATTTTGCAGAATGCTTTAACCCCAATGAAAGATGGTGTGTACAGTGGTATCAAGGAGACTATATCAGCAGAAACACAGACAGACAAGGTAGGTGATTGCTGGGGGAAAACACTCTTTTTGTTATTCATTTTTATAACTAGCCTACAGATGAGTAATAAATCTTTAAATGGCATTACAATCATCCTGAACCATTATGGTTGTAGTTAAGTGCATAAGAAATCATACTTAATCTATGTCTAGTTCTCAAGTAGTCTTTCAGCATTAGGATTAGTTTTCCCAAAATGCATTGCATAC
This sequence comes from Cherax quadricarinatus, assembly GCF_038502225.1. Classification (NCBI taxonomy): domain Eukaryota; kingdom Metazoa; phylum Arthropoda; class Malacostraca; order Decapoda; family Parastacidae; genus Cherax; species Cherax quadricarinatus. Next base: position 21,011,788 of record NC_091334.1, on the reverse strand, counting down.
TAGTGACTTTCTTTTGGGCCTTCCAATCACAATAGAGTGAAAAACTAATGTAAAAGACCTGGGAGTGATAATGTCAGAGGATCTCTCCTTCAAAGATCACAACATTGTATCAATCACATCTGCTAGAAAAATGACGGGATGGATACTGAGAACCTTCAAAACTAGGGATGCCAGGTCCATGATGACACTCTTCAGGTTGCTTGTTCTATCCAGGCTGGAATATTGCTTCACACTAACAGCACCTTTCAAGGCAGGTGAAATTGCTGACTTAGAAAATATACAGAGAACCTTCATGGCACAAATAACTGCAGTAAAACACCTCAATTACTGGGAACACTTAGTTTCTCAACCTGTACTCCCTAGAATGCAGGCGGGAGAGATACATGATTATATACACTTGGAAAATCCTAGAGGAATTAGCACTAAACTTACACATGAAAATCACTTCCTATGAAAGCAAAAGAGTCTACAGACAATGCAACATCCCCCCCAATGAAAAGCAGGGGTGCCACTAGCACGATAAGAGACAACACAGTAAGTGTCAGGCGACTTGTGACTTGAAAAAGCCCACTGTGTGGGCGAAACGTTGTCAATAAAGGATCACATTATACTGCATATGTGTTTATATTTCCAAAGTGTCAGGGGCCCAAGACTGTTCAAGTGCCTCCCAGCATACATAAGGGGGATTACCAATAGACCCCTGGCTGTCTTCAAGAAGGTGCTGAACAGGCAGCTGAAGTAAGTACCTGACCAGCTGGGCTGTGGTTCATTTGTCGGGTTGCGTGCAGCCAACAGTAACAGCCTAGTTGGTCAGGCCTTGATCCACCATGAGGCCTGGTCACAGACCTGGCCGCATGGGCGTTGACCCCCTAAACCCTTTCCAGGTATACTCCAGATATTGCGAGTAAACTACATTCTTTTGTACCACTTAAAGAAATAAAAAAAAAATGTTTGTACTGTATTTGTATTATCAAAACGCTAATGGCTTAAAATAGTCCGGGATGGACCAAAACAACACCTAAAGATTTATCTCCCTTTTTTTTTTTTTTTTTTTTTTTTTTTTTATTAGCCTATTTATGAATTGCTACAACCATGATATTGTAACTTCTGGCTGAGTTTGTTCACCCATAAACAGTCCAAATGTACATATACATTTTTACTGCTAGTGCCCCAAACGTATATATACGTTTTATTTGTCATACATTCAACATTGCCACAATAAGCCTGAGTCGCCTAGACATGAGAGAATGGGTGTGCACACTCACTGTGCGCCATATTAAAATAATTGGGGATGCCTGGGTACCATATGCTCTTTTTTCCTATTAAAAAAAAAAAAAAGATTTTTTTTCTCAAAAAAGTTGGGGCACTACGGTAGAAAACGTATATATACGTTTGGACCGTTTACGGGTTAATATAGTAATCTGAGAAAATAATAAATCGGTATATATAAAAATAGCTGTGGTACTATACATGCAAGAAAGTTTTGTCATGTGTTGTCAGCTTATTTGAACCATTTTTCAACAGTGTGGTTGAAGATGTTGACGAAGGTTCGACAGAAGCTAAAAACCAATTAAGGCCCATGTTAACTGACTTCTTCTTAATGACACCAGTTTCCACATCTTGCCTATATGATTGAAACCATAATATTTTTGATACTCTTTATATGTAATATTCTGTGGAATTCCAGTCTTATATTTAATTGTTAATTCGAAGCTTTTCGCGTACTGTGTTGTCAGATACTTTCAAACAAGAATGAAGAAAGCAGTAGAGGGTCACCAAATGGTTTCTATTCAACAATTTCACCCTCTTCACAAATATCAAAATTGGAAAATGAGGTAAGCCACTATTGTGAATTTTATTATCAGTGCTTATTTTTATGTTCCTTTGCTTAATTCTTAGACATGTTATCTCAATTTGTATGTGTCTTTTTTTCCTAATGTTTGTTGAGACTGCTTACATTGCCAGCCTTGAAATAGGAGTGATGGAGTTATAGTTCAGGGTAAACCTGTAGGGCCCTTACATTCCTGTGGTAATTCTTTGAATTGTTCACTCTTCTTCATGAAAGGATTATGGTAAATGTTAATGCTGGTGGTTGGTTTTGTTCATTATTACTCCTTGTTATGACCTGACATTCCTCAATGTGTCATCTTCAAGAGAGAGTACCATTTCCACATATTGCACGCCAAGTTTTAAAAGAAAAGGATACGAAGGTAAAATTTTTGCTTTCATGGTTGGTTACACTTTATGAAATTCAGTTTGAGAATTGGAAGCTTTTGTGTCAGTAATATATTGTTACTTCAGTATTTTAAGTTTACCATAGATTGAGGTAGGTGTTGAGGACTTTACTCTTAGTTTCCTGTAGATTAGGGTTATAGGGTGTGGGCCCAGTATTTCTGCTCTTTGTATTTGTGTGGAAGCATTTTGTTTCTTCACTGATAGGGAGAAAGGACTTACTAGAAATATAATTTTGTTATTATTTATGTTGAGAAACAGTACTCAAATTTTAGTCTTCTTCATATTTATTGAAAATATTTTTTCATAGCCATGAGTATCTTAGACATCAGTAGATTCCAGAATATGGTTTCTTGAATGTATGGATGTAGTGTAGCATTTATTGTACATACTATTTCCATAGAGCTCTGTCCAGCTGCATGTAGTGACCTTAATAATTGTAAATTATTTCACTTAGTTGATCCCATACATTCTGCTCAGTAATCCACAATTAGAACATCACACATGAATGTTCGTCTCATCACCTCTGTTACACCTCATAAGAGTTGAACTTTTATCATTTATATCCTCCAGGTAGCCAATTGTGGGTTACATGAGCACCTCACGTTGCTCGTCATTGCTACCTTACAAAGAGTTTAAGTACAGTATTGCTTTTGTAGCTTTGCTTATAATTGTTGCTTAGTTCTGACTATGCTACTTGACTTTCCTATATGTATGTAGCTTGCAGAGAAAAGTGTGCTTCTACGGGAACTTCAGAGCCACTTAGCAGCATCCCGACAGGAGTTACACCTGAAAGATGAAACTCTGCATAAGGTATTGTTGTGATGACTCAATTTTTTGATATTGTAAGTGTGGTATTATACATGAGATTGTATATAAGCCATTGGAAAAGCTTTAGCTAAATTGTCACACAACTCTTTAATTGTAAGTACAATATCTGATTTACCATTACAGTTGGAGAAAAAATTGGATTCATCGCGTCGTGAAGGAAATCAGAGAGGAGGGCGTATGCAGTACTTAACAGGTCAGCTAACCAGTCTTCAGTTGGAAGTTGGTCGCACTCATGGGCAAGCTGAACAGCTTCGTAGACAGGCAAGAAACTTTAATCACTGTCATTATATACATAGAGCTTCCCGGTTATCCGTATTCATGACATAGTTTATAGTGTATTTTGATAATAACATTGGAGGGAGTATATTCATATTCATCTCTAGGTGCTTTACATCTACTGGAGCATTATAAATGAAACTAGGTAGGTATGTTTTTCACAGAAAGCACAGAGATACTTCATGCATCTTACTCTTCAAAGACTGTAGTGAGATAATCTTCTGTATACACTTCTCTTCACATAGGATTTATGATGAAGCTTTATTTTGTAATTATTACTAAAAAGGATTTTAAGGCATACGAGGAGGTGTCAGGAGATGGATGCCACTCATTGAAAACAATTAAAGATTCCCTTAATTAAATTTATCCAACTTAAAATAATGAAAAATAGGTACATAACTTATATGATCATGACTCAGACTCTTACAAGGTAAGAGTTAATAGTTCAAGTAAAAAAAATAAAATTTTTGGGGTTAATAAGCATATTGTGCTTATTACAACTCAAGATGTTTGCTCTGTAATCTGTTGTGTATTTACTGATGATAAGTAGTCTTTACATTATCAGAATACTGTTTTTTTTTTTTTTATTATCACACCGGCCGATTCCCACCAAGGCAGGGTGGCCCGAAAAAGAAAAACTTTCACCATCATTCACTCCATCACTGTCTTGCCAGAAGGGTGCTTTACACTACAGTTTTTAAACTGCAACATTAACACCCCTCCTTCAGAGTGCAGGCACTGTACTTCCCATCTCCAGGACTCAAGTCCGGCCTGCCGGTTTCCCTGAATCCCTTCATAAATGTTACTTTGCTCACACTCCAACAGCACGTCAAGTATTAAAAACCATTTGTCTCCATTCACTCCTATCAAACACGCTCACGCATGCCTGCTGGAAGTCCAAGCCCCTCGCACACAAAACCTCCTTTACCCCCTCCCTCCAACCCTTCCTAGGCCGACCCCTACCCCGCCTTCCTTCCACTACAGACTGATACACTCTTGAAGTCATTCTGTTTCGCTCCATTCTCTCTACATGTCCGAACCACCTCAACAACCCTTCCTCAGCCCTCTGGACAACAGTTTTGGTAATCCCGCACCTCCTCCTAACTTCCAAACTACGAATTCTCTGCATTATATTCACACCACACATTGCCCTCAGACATGACATCTCCACTGCCTCCAGCCTTCTCCTCGCTGCAACATTCATCACCCACGCTTCACACCCATATAAGAGCGTTGGTAAAACTATACTCTCATACATTCCCCTCTTTGCCTCCAAGGACAAAGTTCTTTGTCTCCACAGACTCCTAAGTGCACCACTCACTCTTTTTCCCTCATCAATTCTATGATTCACCTCATCTTTCATAGACCCATCCGCTGACACGTCCACTCCCAAATATCTGAATACGTTCACCTCCTCCATACTCTCTCCCTCCAATCTGATATTCAATCTTTCATCACCTAATCTTTTTGTTATCCTCATAACCTTACTCTTTCCTGTATTCACCTTTAATTTTCTTCTTTTGCACACCCTACCAAATTCATCCACCAATCTCTGCAACTTCTCTTCAGAATCTCCCAAGAGCACAGTGTCATCAGCAAAGAGCAGCTGTGACAACTCCCACTTTGTGTGTGATTCTTTATCTTTTAACTCCACGCCTCTTGCCAAGACCCTCGCATTTACTTCTCTTACAACCCCATCTATAAATATATTAAACAACCACGGTGACATCACACATCCTTGTCTAAGGCCTACTTTTACTGGGAAAAAATTTCCCTCTTTCCTACATACTCTAACTTGAGCCTCACTATCCTCGTAAAAACTCTTCACTGCTTTCAGTAACCTACCTCCTACACCATACACTTGCAACATCTGCCACATTGCCCCCCTATCCACCCTGTCATACGCCTTTTCCAAATCCATAAATGCCACAAAGACCTCTTTAGCCTTATCTAAATACTGTTCACTTATATGTTTCACTGTAAACACCTGGTCCACACACCCCCTACCTTTCCTAAAGCCTCCTTGTTCATCTGCTATCCTATTCTCCGTCTTACTCTTAATTCTTTCAATTATAACTCTACCATACACTTTACCAGGTACACTCAACAGACTTATCCCCCTATAATTTTTGCACTCTCTTTTATCCCCTTTGCCTTTATACAAAGGAACTATGCATGCTCTCTGCCAATCCCTAGGTACCTTACCCTCTTCCATACATTTATTAAATAATTGCACCAACCACTCCAAAACTATATCCCCACCTGCTTTTAACATTTCTATCTTTATCCCATCAATCCCGGCTGCCTTACCCCCTTTCATTTTACCTACTGCCTCACGAACTTCCCCCACACTCACAACTGGCTCTTCCTCACTCCTACAAGATGTTATTCCTCCTTGCCCTATACACGAAATCACAGCTTCCCTATCTTCATCAACATTTAACAATTCCTCAAAATATTCCTTCCATCTTCCCAATACCTCTAACTCTCCATTTAATAACTCTCCTCTCCTATTTTTAACTGACAAATCCATTTGTTCTCTAGGCTTTCTTAACTTGTTAATCTCACTCCAAAACTTTTTCTTATTTTCAACAAAATTTGTTGATAACATCTCACCCACTCTCTCATTTGCTCTCTTTTTACATTGCTTCACCACTCTCTTAACTTCTCTCTTTTTCTCCATATACTCTTCCCTCCTTGCATCACTTCTACTTTGTAAAAACTTCTCATATGCTAACTTTTTCTCCCTTACTACTCTCTTTACATCATCATTCCACCAATCGCTCCTCTTCCCTCCTGCACCCACTTTCCTGTAACCACAAACTTCTGCTGAACACACTAACACTACATTTTTAAACCTACCCCATACCTCTTCGACCCCATTGCCTATGCTCTCATTAGCCCATCTATCCTCCAATAGCTGTTTATATCTTACCCTAACTGCCTCCTCTTTTAGTTTATAAACCTTCACCTCTCTCTTCCCTGATGCTTCTATTCTCCTTGTATCCCATCTACCTTTTACTCTCAGTGTAGCTACAACTAGAAAGTGATCTGATATATCTGTGGCCCCTCTATAAACATGTACATCCTGAAGTCTACTCAACAGTCTTTTATCTACCAATACATAATCCAACAAACTACTGTCATTTCGCCCTACAGCATATCGTGTATACTTATTTATCCTCTTTTTCTTAAAATATGTATTACCTATAACTAAACCCCTTTCTATACAAAGTTCAATCAAAGGGCTCCCATTATCATTTACACCTGGCACCCCAAACTTACCTACCACACCCTCTCTAAAAGTTTCTCCTACTTTAGCATTCAAGTCCCCTACCACAATTACTCTCTCACTTGGTTCAAAGGCTCCTATACATTCACTTAACATCTCCCAAAATCTCTCTCTCTCCTCTGCATTCCTCTCTTCTCCAGGTGCATACACGCTTATTATGACCCACTTCTCGCATCCAACCTTTACTTTAATCCACATAATTCTTGAATTTACACATTCATATTCTCTTTTCTCCTTCCATAACTGATCATTTAACATTACTGCTACCCCTTCCTTTGCTCTAACTCTCTCAGATACTCCAGATTTAATCCCATTTATTTCCCCCCACTGAAACTCTCCTACCCCCTTCAGCTTTGTTTCGCTTAGGGCCAGGACATCCAACTTCTTTTCATTCATAACATCAGCAATCATCTGTTTCTTGTCATCCGCACTACATCCACGCACATTTAAGCAACCCAGTTTTATAAAGTTTTTCTTCTTCTCTTTTTTAGTAATTGTATACAGGAGAAGGGGTTACTAGCCCATTGCTCCCGGCATTTTAGTCGCCTCATACGACACGCATGGCTTACGGAGGAAAGATTCTTTTCCACTTCCCCATGGACAATAGAAGAAATAAAAAAGAACAAGAGCTATTTAGAAAAAGGAGAAAAACCTAGATGTATGTATATATATATATGCATGTGCGTGTCTGTGAAGTGTGACCAAAGTGTAAGTAGGAGTAGCAAGATATCCCTGTTATCTTAGCGTGTTTATGAGACAGAAAAAGAAACCAGCAATCCTACCATCATGCAAAACAGTTACAGGTTTTTGTTTCACAGTCATCTGGCAGGACGGTAGTACTTCCCTGGGTGGTTGCTGTCTACCAACCTACTACCTATACCAACCTACTGCATAACATTAAAAACAACAGTGTCACTAAATATAATACTTCATAAGTCTTGGCTTCTCTGTTAAATAGCAAGTTATATTCTATTTTTACTGCAGGTTGAGAAGAAAGCAGAATTAATTGAGAAATTGGAAGTGGAGAATTCTTCTCTTACACATCAACTGAATGAAAAATCAGCCACATTGGAAAGATTTCAAACAGAGATTGTCAAAACTTCAACAGAGCTGGAAAGGAAAAGAAAGGAGGTATTGCCTTTGTTTTTTAACATATTTTCTCTTGCATTTACATTACTGTACTTTCAATTCTTAAGTGTTAAAAGGAACACAATGCTTTTGAATCTTAATATTTGCAGGTGTTTCTGTCCTAGAGTACTGCAAATACCAAATCCTAGAAGAATGTGAGTAACTATCATGTTAAAAAAGGGCAAAATATTACATTAATGTAGAGAGTGCGGTACACTTTAAATGATGGTGAGAGTACAATGGATATGGAGGAAAACAAGAATTATTCCTCTGGGGGATCATCCAAGGAAAACTCATCCAAGGTTATGGTTGTGGTAATGACCAAGGTGGTTACTGTAGTGGTGCCTGAAATGATGGTTGTGGTAGTGGCTGCTGTGGTTCTTGTGGTGGTGGTTGTGGTGGTTCTTGTGGTAGTGGTGGTTCTTGTGGTAGTGGAGGGAGGTGGTATTGTTTCTTTAGTGATGAGCATTATGGGTAAGGTGTCTACAAAATATTTTGAACCAGAACTAGGTATTATTGTGTTAGTTAATAATTTTAAGGTTTTTACTCAATCTGTTATTCATCTACATTCTATACTTCTCACATTAAATACAGATTCTCTGTGATTTCCTAACTGATATTGATTTGTTACATCAACTGCAACTCTCTCTCCCCTTCCATTCCATCAATGTTACCACCTCTTTTATCCTTGGCCATCTCTCATCCTTGCTGTGCAGTGCTGAGTACCTCACATGGATTTAGAGTTTTCCATGAAATTTTTAATAACAATCAATTTTGTATATTATTTTTAAATTTACATTTTAAGCTTCATACATTAGTATTATAACCTCTTCATTTATTTGTAGGTATCTGAGCAGAAGATGACTATTCGGACACTCCAGGAAGCACTGGTGGCCAGTAAGCGATCATGTGATGATCTACGTTCACGTCTGAACTGTGATGTGAGTCTAGGCATGTTCCATCATAGCCTCCCACTAAAATGTGATAGTAGCAATAACCCCCTTGCCAGCAACCCCAGTGTGACTAAAAGCATCCCCGTGGACAGCTCGATTCCACAGGCTCGAAATGAATTGACCAATGCATGTGTGGATGAGTCTAGTAGTTCTGTTAACACTCTTGTTCCTACCCTCCCTGTGAGTGGCCAAAACTGTGGATCAGTAGCTCCACTAATTGAAAGCTCCATTTCTTATTCTAGAACTTGGCAGCATAATGCTTTGGAGTCGGTAGACAGCTACAGTTGTGACACACGAAATGTGGTACCTGATGTGAGGCTTAATTATGAATGCCCTAATGATATTATTATCCAGAACACTTCATGTGTTATAACCCCAGATGTGTTGTCATCTTGCAGCAGCAATGCACTTAAAATGAATTTGACTTTGCAACAGAACAGTCAGATTTTGTGCAGCACTTCCAGCGAGTCCCCCAAGATAACCAATGGCCAAAATACTTGTGGCAGCATGAATATCGCCAGTGACAAAGTTAATGTTGAAGAAATGCAGAATCGTGCTCATACTGGCCAAGTGTATGATGTATAGATGCTTTATATTTCTTACAATTAACACAAGCCTCAGGTTATGTATTAGCACTTGTATCTTATTTATTAAGAGAAATCCTGAAACTAGAAATACTTAAGCTTCATATTTTTTACAAATTTTCATATTGAAATGTTGAAAAGTATATGGGGTACTATATTAGAGCAAGCTCTAGGGTAGGTAAATATGGTTTATTGTTCATGTGTGAATTTGGTTGTGGTGCAGTATCGAGTGTGCAAGTGTGGCAAGCCACTAGCCCCGGTTTGTATCTACCATGTACTCAAGATTTAAATGTTTATGTTTATATATAATATAAACCTAAACATTTGCATTGAAAATTTGTGATAATAGTCTCATCAGTAAGAGCAATATACTTTTAGATCTTCAATTATGAAAATATTTGTGTGCCAAAAAACTTGTGGAAATACACATTGGTAGCAATGAGTCCTTTTAATACAACGTTTTGCTCAAGACTGGGCTTTATCAAACATGTTCGATATATTTCAGTTATATTTGATACTCAAGCAATCTCAGCCTTGGGCAGAATGTTGCATTAAAAAGGATTCTCTGCTACCGGTATGTCTATCTCTGCTGGTTAGCTTTAGCCATTGTCTACCAAGAAGTACCTTGTGTTGCAATATTGTATTTTTGCTTCTAGTCATGAAACTGCTGTAATCTTGTTGATACCCATACACCCTTTAGACTCAAGTGCTTGAATTGCTTATATGAAGAACATACATTGCTGTATGTCATACTTAAGTACACTAGAGCCTCATATTTATGAAGTACAAATAAATAATGCACTTTAAGAGCCATTTTGATAATTATTATCAATTTTTCCAATACAGTTGTATGTCTGGAAAATAAAAGCAATTAAAGGAATAATTAGGGCAAGCTATTTAATTTTTGTATTCTATTTGTATATATGCAAATGACAGCCTGTCCTCCCCCCAAAAATAAGAATATGGATCTGCTTATGCTCCATAATGTTAAGGTATAAGGTGTGCGTCTGGCTGCAAAATAAATAAAAGTAGAGGGACAGCCTTCATTATTCAGGGGGCTTACAGTCCTGAAGAGGATGCGAATGTGGAAACCTTGAATGGGGGTCGAATATGAAAACCCTGAATGGGGGTCGAATATGGTAACCCTGAATGGGGGTTGAATATGGAAACCCTCAGTGGGGGTCGAATTTGGAAACCCTGAAAGGGGGTCAAATATGGAAACCCGGAATGGGGGGTCGAATATGGAAACCCTGGATAGTGGTCAAATATGGAAACCCTGGATAGGGGTTAGGCAAAAATCGAAAAAAATGATGGGAGCCAAGAAAAGAAAAGGTTCAGATGTGAGGAATGCTTATAGAGTAATAATATACCATATCTGGAAACTAGCATACTTTAGTAGTACATGAGGATGAGGGCAGGTTGGTAAATTAGCAGAACTACCAGTAACTAAATTATATGAAAAGAGATTTTTTTGCAATCATTAGCATGCAGGTTTCATCTGTTTCAGTTAAATTCTCATCTGTTATTCATACTAATGGAAATTTGTCATGATCATTTTCAATGCTAAGAACACTGTATGTGTTAATGGTATTAATAATATAGTAGTTTCTTATTTATTTAAAACTTTTGAAATGTGTTTACTACATTAGTAGTTTAGACAGTGTTGAGTATAGTAAATATAAAGAAGATGCTATTAAGTGAATTAATATTTTATTGTCAAGACAAAAGTTCAATTATTTAAATTATTCTGAGGTCCTATTGTATTTAAAGTGCAGTGCAGTATATATTATTTTGGATCATTGACACTATTATTCCAAATCAGATTATCAGTCAGGCATAACTGATGAATCTAATTTTTTTGCTGATACAGTGAACTTCCTTTTATGTGATTGTTGTTCCAGTAATGAGCAAGATCCGATCCAGTTTGTGCAGATGCATAAACATAACAAAAATTCAGTGAGCAGAAAATAAAAAGATTAAATATGTATTATTTCCCTGCCACAATATAATTATTATTATTGTTAACCAGAGGTGCTCACTCCATGTAATATATAGTTTCCCCAAAACATGTCAAAAATTTATAGTTAAGATAATGTACAAGTGTTTTTCCCACAAAATATTGGGAATAAATGTATAGGAAAATTTTTAACATAGGCTGGTTCCAAAAAATGTCCTCTTTAGAAGGTGCAAATTTAGATGCCCTCATAATTCCAGACTAGTGTGAGTGAACATTCAGACCAAAAATGAAACCTCCTAAAAGCATGTGTTAAATTAAGCATGTAAAAATTAAATGATAAACATAGACCCAGTATCTAACCCAGACATTTTTATTGTAAACAGTTAAGAGTGATAAGTATAATGGGGATTTTTGTTTAGGAATGAGTGGTAGGCAGGTTTTTTCATATATTTTTTATCATGCTGAAATCAAATATTGTTTTACCCTAAGATTTAATTCCCTTTCAAAGATCAATTAGTGAGAGAAATGTTATTGTCAGATTTTGGGAGGCAATTTATCAATTTTGGTTAATTCTCACTATATCATTGCTCACAGTAATATATTTGCTGACTGCAATTTTTGCATCGTTATTCAATAAAACCATTGGCAAATTTGAATGATTATGACTACCTGCAATTTTCCAGAAAATAACTACAATTGAGTGGGATTAAATGAAAAAGATTATTTTCTTTTTTTCGTGAGTAGTTATATTCTTTGAGTTTGTGTGTCTACGCTATTCTGTCTTGTTGTTTTTTCCTCTATCACGAGAACAGCAAATGTAACTTTCCCAGGAAAATGAGAAAAAATATTTAAACCAATAATATTTATTTCCTGTATTTAAATTGCAAGCTTTTCACATTAGTTTTAATAAAAAGTTTTGTATTGTTCCCCAAAATAGCTCGATATTATGAGAAAGTGTGATCAGAATGGGTATGGCCCCAATTAATATGTATAAGCAGGAGTTCGCTGTATATTGTGGTAAAAAATAATGTAATCTGTATCGCTTCTTAGTATTTCCACCTATTATGGAGTACAGGAATAACTTGCATTTCAATATTTTGGTTGTGAAGTGAATTGTTCAAACAAATTATTGCATTATATTTATTGTAAATTAGTATATTTTAATATTTACTCTAAAATTTGATTGTGTGATGGATTATTTTGATTTAATTTATTTGAAGTTTAATATAAAATAAAGGTAAGGTATTGAAGAGGGTATATTTTTGTTTTGAATGCCATAAATAGCATTAATAAATGAAGAATGGTGGGAGAATATTTCTGTATCCTAAGTCTGTTTTTCTGTAACTGTCACCAGAACTTGACTGTTGTTTCCTTGCTCTCTTTTCTTATAACTTCAAATGTGTGTGAATTATTGCTTCGACACATTGGTTAATGGTACAAGTGAACACACACACAGAAAAGGAAGAGAGTTCTCTGTATCTCAGCCTAAGACTGATGACTCTTCAGCATACTTAACAATGCAGAACTTCTCTTACCTTCTGTGGTAAATCCTTGATTTGTTGGGCTAATATGGAGGTGGGAACAGGAGTGGGTGGCCTCTAATGGTGATTCTAGTGGATAGTGATGAGATTTTGCTGTGATCATAACAATAGTCAATTCTGTATTAACTGGATGGTCCGTTGTATATCACTCAGTCGACCCACCAGATTTTGTCCTGAATTTCTTAAGTCCATTAAATTGAGAGTTTACACATTTCATTTTCTCAGTGTGGGTTTGCTTCTACCACTGACTAATGTGTATTACACTTTTGTATTTG
>NC_091334.1:20891219-20993719 GCF_038502225.1 Cherax quadricarinatus | reverse complement strand
TTCTTACACATCTTAGTATGGGTTTGAATGAGGTTTCGAATGGTGTGTATGAGAGCATCCAGCAGGTATGTGTGAGTATATTAGTTCCAAGTGAGTAGAGCAAGTGGCTTTTGGAATTTGGAGTGCTGTTGGAGTGTTAGCAAGATAACATCTATGAAGGGATTCAAGGAAACTGGTTTGCTCCCCATCCATCCTTCAGAGTGCAGTGCCTGCACTCTGAAAGATGGATGGGGAGGTTACAATTCAGTGGACTGCCTGAATTACAATTTTCTTGAACTTCTGAAATAACATCTAGGGAATGAAGAATGATAGTTTTTTTTTTTTTTTGGGGGGGGGGGTCATTCTACCTTACCGGGAAATAGCCAGTGTGTTAAATTTTTTTTATTGGGGAGGAGGAGTATGGAAGAAGTGAATGTTTTCAGATACTTGGGAGTTGACGTGTCGGAGGATGGATTTATGAAGGATGAGGTTAATCATAGAATTGATGAGGGAAAAAAGGTGAGTGGTGCGTTGAGGTATATGTGGAGTCAAAAAACGTTATCTATGGAGGCAAAGAAGGGAATGTATGAAAGTATAGTAGTACCAACACTCTTATATGGGTGTGAAGCTTGGGTGGTAAATGCAGCAGCGAGGAGACGGTTGGAGGCAGTGGAGATGTCCTGTTTAAGGGCAATGTGTGGTGTAAATATTATGCAGAAAATTCGGAGTGTGGAAATTAGGAGAAGGTGTGGAGTTAATAAAAGTATTAGTCAGAGGGCAGAAGAGGGGTTGTTGAGGTGGTTTGGTCATTTAGAGAGAATGGATCAAAGTAGAATGACATGGAAAGCATATAAATCTATAGGGAAGGAAGGCGGGGTAGGGGTCGTCCTCGAAAGGGTTGGAGAGAGGGGGTAAAGGAGGTTTTGTGGGTACGGGGCTTGGACTTCCAGCAAGCGTGCGTGAGCGTGTTAGATAGGAGTGAATGGAGACGAATGGTACTTGGGACCTGACGATCTGTTGGAGTGTGAGCAGGGTAATATTTAGTGAAGGGATTCAGGGAAACCGGTTATTTTCATAATGTCGGACTTGAGTCCTGGAAATGGGAAGTACAATGCCTGCACTTTAAAGGAGGGGTTTGGGATATTGGCAGTTTGGAGGGATATGTTGTGTATCTTTATATGTGTATGCTTCTAGACTGTTGTATTCTGAGCACCTCTGCAAAAACAGTGATAATGTGCGAGGGTGGTGAAAGTGTTGAATGATGATGAAAGTATTTTCTTTTTGGGGATTTTCTTTCTTTTTTGGGTCACCCTGCCTCGGTGGGAGACGGCCGACTTGTTGAAAAAAAAAAAAAAAAAAAAAAAAAAAATGTTATATATTTTACGTGACTGCTAACTGATGTTATTCACCTTTGGTATGGATGGATACACCCTCAGGTAATGTCACAGGAAACACAAGCAGAGAGGCTGGAGAGGGAACTAAAAGAGGCTCAGTCACTTCACCACCATGCCTTCACCCAGGTGAGTAAGAAAGAAGTGTGGGCTTGCTATTCACTTGAATAATGTGTTGAAACACCTTAACAGTACGTGCTATTTATTGAATAATGCATGGAAAGACTTTAATTGTACATGTTATTCAATTTTGGATGCACTTCCTCAGAAGCATCTATTAAAAAAACCGCTCAGTAAAGAGGAGCTTATAAGAAAACTGACTGTGTGAGAAAATATCATCCAAGAGCCAGATTCAAGAATACACCTCAAAAACCAATGAATGCTGCACCTCAAACCCTAGAGTGGTAGACCTCTAAAAAATAGTTTTCATATACCCAGTTACACTGTACTTGATGAGCACAAAAAATATGGCAGTTTTAATTGATGTTTATTGTTGATATTGAGCATGTGAGGTAAGAGTAATTGAAGCTAGTGGGAGGTTTATCACAGTTCTGTCTCACGACCCACATGTGAATGTCGTACTAGGGTTAGTGCGCCTTGATGCCAGTTAAGGGTCCTTGATAGAGGGTATCTTCATGCTGTTGAGACTTGATCATGGGTACCTTGATGCTGATAAGGTACTCTTGATCAGGGGTACCTTGATTCCAGTGAAGGACTCTTGATCTAATTTGAGACTAGATGAAACCTGATTACCTCCCATCACCCAGGAGTTGCATGGCCTCAACCAGTTTACAGTAATTTGTTAATAAACACGTGTAGTATTGAGTACATTGGTACAATACTGTGTTCATGTTTGTGTCAGCTGTTAGAGAGTGGTGCCCGTGGGGAGGTGCTGGAGGAGGAGAACCGGGCCCTGGGCAGGCGAGTGACCAGCCTCCAGCAGGACCTTGCCCATGCCCACAAGCAGGAGACACGGCAGATTACCTACTGGAAGGGGAAGGCAGAAGAGGCAACCCATAAGCTGGCTCTGACTCAGAAGGAGGTAGGTGCAGGAGCTGTAGCCTGACAGCTTTGTTCAGTAGTCTGAGTAATGCAGTGGTCTGGGATTACCCAGTGAGCTAATACACTAGCCTGTAGCAGCTGTAGGTAATGCAGTGGTCTGGGAGTACCCAGCAAACTAATACAATGTTCTATAACAGCCCCAAGATAATACAGTAGTCTATACACAGTCACCAGCTACTATAGCAGTATATAAACAGCCACCAACTTGTGCAGTAGACTGTAAGTAACTACAAGCTAACTCCAAAGTTTGTGAGTAACCAAGCTTGTGTACAAACCTCTGGTTGTCTCGCTCCACAGAGCGAGTCAACTAGGAGGAAGAAAGAGCAGCTGCATAGGTAATTGTAGGATCCTGAGAGATTCCAGAAGATTCTTATTCCACTACACTTGGTGCAGGGGAGTGGTGTGAGTGTGTGTGTGCACATTTTTGTGTGAGAAAGAGTGAATGAGTTAGTTCATATGTGAGATAGTGTATGAGTGGGGGGGCTAGATGGATGAAACTTGCTCTTTCACTTATGGCCTTTGAATTGAATTTGCATCAGGTATAACATGGTCTTGTGTGCAGGTACAGACCCTAGAGGAGGAGGTGACGGCAACAGCAGAGGCAAGGGCAGAGGCAGAGAAGCGGGCAGAGGAACTGCAGAAGAGGAACGTTCAACTGCAGGAGCGACTCTCTGCTCAAGAGGTGAATGTTGGGTAGCAGGGAAGGAGGGAAGAGAGAGATGCAGGAAGGCAAAGGAAAAGGAGGAGAAAGGTTGGGGGGGGGGGGAGTGCAGGGGGATATGAAAGAGAAGTGAAACATAGGAAGACATAAAGGTTTGTCACAATTGTCTGACCACCTGCAGTTCACAAATATCATGTGCTTTGTAGGGTATACTGTAGACAACATTTTTCTCCATCCTGGAACATCAGTTTGCAACTGAGCCAAGAAAATGGGAAGAAAACCCAAAGACAGGCCTTTTCTAACCTATCTTTTGGCTTTCTTTTCTTTTTCCCTTAGTTGTGGACTAATAATGGTCCATGACAAACCGAAGTGTCACTTAGCGTTTCTAAATTGTGAGCCATTTATGAATTGTTCCAGTTTTAGTTGTGTAACCTTTACTATTTTTTATCATTTCAGACAAGTGAGAGTGTAGAAAGGCTGGGGAACAGCTGGAGGCAGTGGCTGCCCTTACTGAGGCAAGGGAAGAGGTATGTAGGAAGGAGAACACCTTGTGAGCCCAGCAGAATGCAGACAGCTTTCGATGCCTGGGTTATGAGAAGGACCTCAACACACATTGCATGATCAGGTCCCAGAGCCATTACACCAAGTTAACCTAAGTGCCTTATGGCCAGATAAACTATACCACTAATTGGTTCCAGCTAGTTCTGAGACCTGTTAAACTAGCATAAAGCAGTCATATGACTCTACAAATGCTCAGGTGTCCTGGGTTACCTGAAGGCTCTTAGTGCCATTTTAAACAAGATCTTGATATGTTGGTGTGTAATGCTGGCAAGAGGGTTGTAGAGTAAGTTTATAGCAGGTTTTAACTCATGTATACAAAATTTCACACTTGGGGGAAATTAAAGAACAGAATTAGCTTGTATGTATCTTGTAGTACTAATTTTAATCCTTTCATTTTATTCAGTCCTTGAGGTTTGTAAGACCAAACATAATTCAAATATGTTATATCTGCTGTTTGGGGTCTTTGACTCAAAGAACATATGAAATAATGAGTATGGCATTAATTGTCAAACAAATTGAGAATATGTAATTTTTTTTTTTTAAATAGAAAACCAAGATGGCGGCTTTCCCTGTTGAAATGAAAGAGGTGAGGTACCAGCTAGGTCATGGTGCTAAGGAGATAATGGGCAAGAATATTTAAAACAAAAAAATCAGTGTAGATGATGAAATGGAGGCAGAAACTTTATGCTTGAAACAAAGCAAAAGTGAAGAGCCAGAAGTGAATATTGAAGGAAGGGAATAAAATGGTAAATTGGCTGAAAGTAGGTATGTACTGTATATATGTTGATAATTTATAATGAATGAATTAGCATTTCATTGAGTAAACAGGGCTTAAACCATAATCTGGCCATCCTAAAATTACCAACTTGTCATTTTAACTACTGTTCTGTGACTCAGTGGTACAGTGCCTTAGAGAATGAGCTGGTAATTCTAGGACTTCTTGACCGTGAGTTTAAGCCCTGATTACAGCTGTGAGGGCATACATAATGCCTTTTTTTTTTTTTTTTTACATCTATCAGCTGTCTCCTGTAAAGGCAAGGTGGCCCAAAGAAGGAAACATATTCACCATCATTCATTCAGTAGCTATCTTGCCTGAGTATGCTACAGCACAGTTCAGATTGCCCTCCAATTCTAACATCCTCCACCCTCCTTCAGAGTGCAAGCACTGCCTGGCCACCTCCATATGAATATAAAATATAAGGAGAACTGTTTCTACAGGTGGAGGGCTGATGAAGGAGGTGACAATGCAGGAACACAAAGTTGGGGAGCTACAGCAGGACTTAAGAAAAGTGACCAGTGATTCCCAGCACAAGGACACAAGGTACAACCACCCTCATAATGATGGATAGAAGGAAATGGGTGGTCTTATCATGACTTCAGGTTCAGATATATCTTGTTAGCAGATGCTGAGAAAGAAACTAAATCTACATCATTATACTTTTTCTGGAATCAGTATTTCCCCCTCATGGAGATGGACAAAAGGAAAAGGATGGTCTTTTCAGGACCAATTCAGATGTATCTTGTTAGCAGATCCTGAGAGAGAAACTAAACCTACTTCATTATACTTTTCTGGGACTAACACGTAAGTATTGTTAATCCATAGTTTCAGCATCATTTTTAGTGAAGCACATTGTATGAGCTTCATATGTAGGTGGGTTTACAGCTAATTAAAACCTAGTAGTTTTAGTTAAAATATGAAAATGTATATATTGTATGATCAATAAGATGTGTGGTTTTGCCATTCAAATATTTCCTGTGTTTCTGTATCTGTTACTGCAGTTGGCATCACTTCAGTCACAGCTTGAGGCAGAAGCCAAGTGTCTACCATGGAGGAGCTGCTGGATGAAGAGCAGCGGGGTGACAGCCCTCACTGACTCCTAGCACAAAGAGACCAAACACCTGCATGAAACCAGAGCCAGGTGTGACCAGGTGTTATAATTATGAAGCCAGTTGTAACCAGGTCAGTTATGATTATGGGCCAGGTCACACCGGGCCCCTGTCATAACAATCCAGGTGTGACCTGGTTGTACCTGTCCATCAGTTATGGACAGGTGTGCCCAGGTCATTTGTGTGATGGGGCCAGGTGTGACCAGGCTAGTTATAATGAGAGGGCCATGTGTGACCAGGTACACCTGGCCCTATCATAACTAGCCAGGTGTGACCAGGTCAGTCATGATACCAAATGACATAAAAAAGATTTATGTTGTCTTGCTCAGAGGTGGTGATCACAGACATCATCTCTTCATGTAGTAGATGTGTCCAAGGTTCCTGGCAGCCATAATAAGTGTAATCACACCATAATAATAAGAATATTCATACATTTTGTGAAATGCACCATTCTTACAAGGTGAATGTATATCACACATGAGGAATTACCATTGGGAATGGGACAATGCATGATAGTGAACTTGTCTAAAGTAATGAACTATGACTATACAGGCACAGAAGGAGGCAGCATGGGCAGAGGAGCAGGTGACAAAAGGGGAAGCAGGAGTTGCAAGAGGCGCAAGGAAGATCTCTCTGCAAAGAGCAGCGCATTAAAGACATGGTGAGTCACACTGCCTCCAGGTTAATGGAATTTATGAAAACCATAACAGCATCTGAGGTGCCTGTTGATTGGTACTCAGTGGAAACTGTTGTATGTATTTGTTAGTAAGTTAATTAACAGCACACTGCTAATGTTATATGAGAGGTGCTTACTGACTGTTGGGTAAGATAGTTACTTGGTAAGTGCCTGTTAATGGTTAATGCAGTGCCAGCATATTTTCAGTTCTCAGGAGGATGGGTGTCATATGAGTAAAGTGGTGCAAGATAACTACTGGAGTATTAAAGATACTGATTGATGCCTTGTTCAGATGTGCCTGTGTGGGTTTGAAAGAGCTTGCTGACTGGTCTTGTTGAATAATAACAAACAGGAATCCCAATTCATGGCTGATGCATCACATGTTTGTCCTGCATTGTATATATATATATTTGCCTATTCTATTTACATGCTACCTGTAGTATATACAGAATGTCCAAATACTGCATAGTTGTTTTAGGTTACCTACTTTCTTTGATGCAGCAAAACGCATGCACTGTGTGTACATACAAAGGGCATGTTTCTAATGAATGGAGGAAGTACTACGTGTTGCTTTTATGATATATCATGAAGCTGAGTTACCAACTGAAAATCATCTTCCTCATAATTAATATTCATAATCTGTTTGCCTCTATCAGGAGAGTGAAAGAGGCTGAGGTGGCAGGAGTGGCAGAGCGGCTGAGGACGACCCATGAGGAGAGTGAGAAGGCTGGAGGATGCTCTTCTCACCTATCCCATACAAGCCGGAGCGCAGTACCAGATGCACACCCACCTCACTTTTTGAAATGCATAGTGATAAATTAATAGTATATCTGGGAACCAGTGTTCTCTCAATATTGTACATCTGTGTGGATGTGCAATAGCTAATCATGTTCCCCATAGCCTGGTGGCTAAAGCTCGCTTCACGGTGAGGTCGGGTTCGATTCCGTTGAGGGTAGAAACACTGGGCATGTTTCCTAAATGGGTGTCTGTTCCCCATCAGTAAAATGGGTACCTGGATGTTAGTTAACTGGTGTGGTCTCATCCTAGGACAAAACTGATCTAATTTGCCTGAAATGCTTTGCATAACAAGTAACTTTCTGTACAGTAGTATGTCATTGATATCAGCTAGGTTTGTATACCTAGTACATTTTTCAACAAACTGGCCATATCCACCAAGGCAGGGTGCCCAGAAAACAAAACAAAAGTTTCTCTTCATAACTTTAGTAATGTATACAGGAGAAGGAGTCACTAGACCCTTGCTCCACGCATTTTATAGCCTTCTTACAACACTGCATCTTACGGAGGAAGAATTCTGTTCCACTTACTCATAGGGAAGAAATAAAGGTGTTATTATTATTATTATTATTATTATTATTAGAGTGGGTAGGGGATGTGTAGATCAGGTGTTTACATTGAAGCTATGTGTGAACAGTATTTAGATAAAGATAGGAAGTGTTTATTGCATTTATGGATTTAGAAAGGCATGATGATGGAGTGGATAGAGGAGCAATGTGGCAGATGTTGCAAGTATATGGAATAGGTGGTAAGTTATTAAATGCTGTAAAGAGTTTTATGAGGATAGTGAGGCTCAGGTTAGGGGTGTGTAGAAGAGGAGAATACTTCCCGGGAAAAGTAGGTCTTAGACAGGGATGTGTAATGTCACCATGGTTGTTTAATATATTTATAGATGGGGTTGTAAGAAGTAAATGCTAGGGTGTTTGGGAGAGGGTGGATTAAATTATGGGAATCAAATTCAAAATGGAATTGAACACAGTTACTTTTTGCTGATGATACTGTGCTTATGGGAGATTCTAAAGAAAAATTGCAAAGGTTAGTGGATGAGTTTGGGAATGTGTGTAAAGGTAGAAAGTTGAAAGTGAACATAGAAAGAGTAAGGTGATAGGGTGTCAAATGATTTAGATAAAGAAAAATTGGATATCAAATTGGGAGGAGGAGTATGGAAGAAGTAGATGTTTCAGATACTTGGAGTTGACGTGTCGGGATGGATTTATGAAGGATGAGGTTAATCATAGAATTGACAAGGGAAAAAGGTGAGTGGTGCGTTGAGGTATATGTGGAGTCAAAAACGTTATCTATGGAGGCAAAGAAGGAATGATAGTATAGTAGTACAACACTCTTATATGGGTGAAGCTTGGTGGTAAATGCAGCAGGAGAGCGGTTGGAGGCAGTGGAGATGTCCTGTTTAAGGGCAATGTGTGGTTAAATATTATGCAGAAAATTCGGAGTGTGAAATTAGGAGAAGGTGTGAGTTAATAAAGTATTAGTCAGAGGGCAGAAGAGGGTTGTTGGGGTGGTTTGGTCTTTTTAGAAGAATGGATCAAAGTAAAAATGACAGGGAAAATATAAATCTATGGGGGAAGGAAGGAGGGTAGGGTGGTCCTCAAAAGGGTTGGAGAGAGGGGTAAAGGAGGTTTTGGGTAAGGGCTTGGACTTCCAGAAAGCGTGCGTGGCGTGTTAGATAGGAGTGAATGGGGGCGATTAATTACTTGGGACCTGGCGATCTGTTGGAGTTGAGCAGGTAATTTTTAGTGAGGATTCGGGGAACCGGTTATTTTCATATAGTGGACTTGAGTCCTGGAAATGGGAAGTACAATGCCTGCACTTTAAAGGAGTGGTTTGGGATATGGCAGTTTGGAGGGATATGTTGTGTATCTTTATACGTATATGCTTCTAAGCTGTTGTATTCTAGGCACCTCTGCAAAGCAGTGATAATGTGTGAGTGTGGTGAAAGTGTTGAATGATGATGAAAGTATTTTCTTTTTGGGATTTTCTTTCTTTTGGGTCACCCTGCTCTGGGGGGGCGGCCGACTTGTTGAAAAAAAAAAAAAAAAAAAAATTGAAGATGTGTACATTCTCATTGAAGCCATGCATATACACATTCTCATTGAGCTGCACATTCTCTTTAAAGGCTGTGACATTCTCATTGAGGCTGTTTACATTCTCATTAAGGCTGTCACATTCTAATTGAGGTTGCTCACATTCTCATTGCCTCTTTGAAGATGCTAGTCGAGTCAGTGACTTTTTTTTTTTGTAGTGTAATTTCTTGCTGTATATTCTTCTTCTTACAAATCTATTGATTAAAAAACGTAACCAAATGTAAATAGCTGCCATAAACAATGAATATTGTTAGTTGCTGCTTGAAGCAAGCATCATACATTGCTTCTGTGCATGTAAAATAATGGCGTTAATTCTGCATAAGGATTGAAAAATTTAGATGACCATAGCTGGATATCTAAAATTCAGGTAAGAAGGAAAAGGGAAAATGCAGCACATAGAGAATAAGCCAAAAATGAGCCAAAATGCTCAGGCATGCTATTTACTTTCTTTGTGTTTAACCACTGTGTACTGTGCAAGAAATAAAAAATTTGAATTTTAATTTGAACTACCACCATCGTCTCACCTGGTTGTTCTCGGTGGTACAGGGAGAAGTCTTGAGGAGGCGCTGGCACAGGTGGGGTCGACTGGGAGAATCAGAGACAGTGGTGAAAGAGGCAGAAAGAGGCGAGACTCCCTTTCGGCAGCCCCCAAAAGGAGGCCACCAGGAGGGAGTGATGGGGACCACCATACACAAATCTTGAGGCTCACAGAGGGGAACTGTCTCCTGAAGGTGAGGGAAAAACAGTAAGGAGAGGAGGAGGAGGATTGGTGTGAGACAGGAGGGGGGTGAGTGGAGTTTGTGAGAGATGGGAAAAAAAAGATAAGGAAGAAGACCTGGTTAAAGAATGAGAATCAAAGAGAGAGAAAAACAGAGCAAGAGGGAGGAACACAGCAGGGAGAATGGGGAGGAAAAATCAAGGAGAGAGGCACAGAAAAATTGAGGGAAAGAGAGAGGCATGATAGGGAAGGAAGAAAGCAGGGAGAGAGGAAGGGAGCGGTGGTAAGGGAAGGGAATCAAGAAGGTATGACAAGAGAAAGGGAGGCAGTAAGAGAGAGGGAAGGTGCAGTAGGATACTGTGGTATATTCTGTAGCAGCATTTCCTGTTTATTTCCTTGCCTGGTCAGTGAGAGTACGTCACATGTATATGTTGCCCTTTGGGCAATATACACACTTGTGTTTGACCCACTTTCATTTTCCCTTGCACATTTTCACAGTGAACAGATCTCAGTCTCCATCAATCATTGCTCTGAATGACAAACAGGTTCATGACACAGCCACCCCTACACATTTTCTTCCATTTTTAAAACTGAAATATTGTAAAAGCAATAAGTGATGACTGTTTTTAGATTCTCATCAGTTTTTAAGTGAGAAATTTTCAGAATGCATTAAAATAAATAATCAAATGCTGTTGAGTGTGGGGTTGGAGGTGACTGTGCTATATGAAATTATTGCCCTTGCAATTTTCCACAATGTTTCATTGTGAAGTGATTTTATACCCAGGCTATATCTGTACTGTTCGTGACAGGCGAGGTTAGAGGGTGTGCAGGAGGAGAGACAGACGTGGCAGCAGCACTGTGATGACCTTGAGGAGCGGCACTCTCTCACTCACACTGACAATTACAGCTGTAACAACTGCCACCTTCACCAAGCCCAGCTGGCCAAGACCTTGCAGCAGGTATTTGTATAAAATTGTTAAGGGTTTTAATTTTGAAAAATATTAAACTTGCCAAAATACTTTGCAAATAACAGTTAATTCAAATTCAGAATTGTCATTTAGTTTCACATGGTACAAAGATAATTTTTTTTTTTTTTTCAACAAACCAGCCGTATCTCACCAAGGCAGGGTGGCCCAAAAAGAAAAACGAAAGTTTCTCTTTTTAAATTTAGTAATTTATGCAGGAGAAGGGGTTACTAGGCCCTTGCTCCCGGCATTTTAGTCGCCTCTTACAACACGCATGGCTTATGGAGGAAGAATTCTGTTCCACTTCCCCATGGAGATAAGAAGACATAAACAACAAAACAAGAACTAGAAAGAAAATAGAAGAAAACCCAGAGGGGTGTGTATATATATATGCTTGTACATGTATGTGTAGTGTGACCTAAGTGTAAGTAGAAGTAGCAAGATGTACCTGAAATCTTGCATGTTTAAGAGGCAGAAAAAAGACACCAACAATCCTACCATCATGTAAAACAATTACAAGATTCCATTTTACACTCACTTGGCAGGACGGTAGTACTTCCCTAGATACATGTATTTACATGTAATAAAACATTGTTAGGCACAAAAGAAAGCCACTAGTATGCAAATTATATTAGTAACCTCTCAATGTAATATACTACTTGGGGGGAAGGGTGATTGCTGTATTTTACGGTATCGGTGAAGCTATTTTTTACCAAAATTGGGAAAATGTTTTGAAAATTTACCCAGTATCTTGATGTCTAAGGTTACTTTGCTCATAGGCCTCAGCCTACGCCTAGAGAAGCATTTTGATACTAGACAGTAATCTGAGCTCTGGTGTATGACCTAATAATGAATTGTGTAAGCCATTTTGTATAAAGTAATGAATAAATAACAAAAATAACCCTAATTAATTGTAAACGTTTGCTTGCGCTTAGTACTGATAGGCTAAGGTAACCAGATGATGGAGTTGGATGGACTACGGGTAGTATCAGTAGGCTAATTGGCCTGTTTACTATCGGACCACCTGTTAATAATATTTTTACTCTCCTCAAACAATCCTGATATAAACCCTTTCAGGGTCCATGCAGTAGTACTATAGCTTTGAGCTCAGGGTCCGTGTCGTAATACTATAGCTTTGAGCTCAGGGTCCGTGTCGTAGTGCATATAGCTTTGAGCTCAGGGTCCGTGTCATAGTACTGTGGCATTGAGCTCAGGGTCCGTGTCATAGTATTGTAGCTTTGAGCTCAGGGTCCATGTCATAGTACTATGGCTTTGAGCTCAGGGTCTGTGTCATAATACTATAGCTTTGAGCTCAGGGTCTGTGTCATAGTACTATGGCTTTGAGCTCAGGGTCTGTGCTAGTACAGTGGACCCCCGCATAGCGACTTTAATCCGTGCAAGAGGGCTGATTGTTATGCGAAATGATCGGTATGCAAATGAATTTTCCCCATAAGAAATAATGGAAATCAAATTAATCCGTGCAAGACACCCAAAAGTATGAAAAAAAAATTTTTACCACATGAAATATACATTTTCCTACACAAAAAGAGAAGGATACATGCACAATAGTAGAGTAGTACATGCACAATATATATTGTGCATGTACTACTCTACTAAATGAAGAATAAATGACACTTACCTTTATTGAAGATGCAGCAATGGCTGATGAGACACTGTGTCCTGGGAGTGCCTTTTCCTCCTGAGTACTGTAGGTCCTGTTTGGCATTTTCTTCCAGAACAGGCCTTATCACACTGTGTATGCCATTACGATTCTTAAATCTCTCAAACCAACCTTTGCTGGCTTTAAATTCACCAATATGAGCACTAGTTCCAGGCATTTTTCCCTGTTCACCTGGGTGTTAGTCGACTGGTGTGGGTTGCATCCTGGGAGACAAGATTAAGGACCCCAATGGAAATAAGTTAGACAGTCTTCGATGACACTGACTTTTTTGGGTTATCCTGGGTGGCAAATCCTCTGGGGTTAATTGTTTCTTGGTATTCTCAATAAGCCACACCAACAACAGTGCTACAGCAGCAGCAGCAGCTGACAGTGCTACAGCAGCAGCAGACGATGCTACAGCAGCAGCAGACGGTACTACAGCAGCAGCAGCAGCTGACGGTGGTACAACAGCAGCAGCAGCTGACGGTGGTACAACAGCAGCAGCAGCTGACAGTGCTACAGCAGCAGCAGACGATGATACAGCAGCAGCAGACGATGCTACAGCAGCAGCAGACGGTACTACAGCAGCAGCAGCAGCTGACGGTGGTACAACAGCAGCAGCAGCTGACAGTGCTACAGCAGCAGCAGACGATGCTACAGCAGCAGCAGATGCTACTACAGCAGCAGCAGCTGACGGTGGTACAGCAGCAGCAGCAGCTGACGGTGGTACAGCAGCAGCAGCAGCTGACGGTGCTACAGCAGCAGCAGCAGCTGACAGTGCAGCAGCAGCAGCTGACGATGGTACAGCAGCAGCAGCAGCTGTACCACCAATAGTAGCGATGGTTGATTGGGGTTTATTATACAACCTTGCCAGCTCGGAGACATGCACTCCACTTTCATACTTATCAATGATCTTTTTCTTCATCTCTATAGTAATTCTCACCCTTATTGCTGTAGGGTTGGCACTAGAAGCTTTCTTGGGGCCCATGGTCACTTAATTTCCAGATAAAATCACCAAAAACACTGTAATAATACGAAATGTTCCGATTGTATGCTTGGATGTTACCGCGGAGGCTGGCTGGTAAACAATGCCACCGGCGGCACATGTGAGGCTGGCTAAGGGCGCACATTGGACGCGTCTCGGACGAAGAGCGGTGAGCGGGTTTTTGAGCGGTATGCGAGGCAAAATTTTTGCGATAAAAGCGAGCGGTATGCGGATTGAACGTTATGCGGTGCGTACAGTATGCGGGGGTCCACTGTACTTTGTGATAAGCTGTAAGTGGTAAATTTTGGCTTAGATACGAGAGAATGGCTGTGTGTTGTGAGTGTGCATCATAGCAAAAAAAATCCTTCCCAACACAGTGCATGATAGAAAAAACAAAACTGTGCCTGTGTATATGGTTTAAAATAGCGAATTTATAGTGTATTTTTGGATGGTTTTTGTGGTTTTATTCTCAGTTTCTTGGTATGATTTGATAGAATGGAAAATACTTTATGGAACTGGAGGTGATTTTGATTGGTTTGAGGATTGGAAGTACGTTGAAATTGAGCTCAAAGTTGCAGAAATATTTGATTTTTGTCAATATTCCAGAAGACTCTAATCACTCGTCTAATTCGTGTCCAACTGGCCAGTCTAATACATGTCGACCCCTCAAGGAAGGTTCCTTGATGTTGGTGAGGGGCTCTTGATTTAGGGAATTGGATCTGTGCTCCAGTTCCCCGAATTAAGCCTGAATGCCTTCCACATCCCCCCCCCCAGGCGCTGTATTATCCTCCGGGTTTAGCGCTTCCCCCTTGATTATAATAATAATAATAATAATACATGTCGACTACTACACTGGGATTATTTGTACTATTACAGTAATGCAGTTGCCTGCATAACAGTAAATATTCTACTTTTTATATAATCAAATTAGTAAACTTAAAAAATATTTTTTAAAACCTGTGAAAGAACCATCACAAGTCTACATGCAGTTTTAGCCATCGATACATCCACTTGCACGCAGTGAGACAGCGAGTGGAAAGAGACCACAGCCAGTCACAATGAGAAACAGCTACACACACTGAGGAAGAAATGGCTGATTGGGATTTAGCAGATCTAGGATAATATCCTGTATGCTGGAGAGTGAGAATGTACTACTTCACATAAATTTAGCACTTTTATGGTGCAGTTTCCTGTAAATTTAGCATGCTTAGCTCGTTTTAGGAAAGTTTTTTCCTAATCTTAACCTGTTAGGATTGGGAGGGCACAGCATCCTCAACACCGAAGCATCTTTTTGCCATAAAATTTGGTGTCTGAACGTCTGTTAAGTCAGAATAATTTTAAGAGTCACAGAAAAGCCAAATACAGCCTCTCCTCACGTAGCAACAAATTCATTTACCAATGTGGTCTTAGCAACAGAACTCTGTCATTAAGTGAGGAGAAGCTGTATTCTACTCTGTACCTAATATAATTTGCTCTACTTTGTACCTAATATAATTTATGACTCACGAAATCGTAATGACACGATTGCAAACAAACCATACCAGTGGCTAACGAGACGGTCTGGAGTTTTGAGACTCTCTGACCGCGGGTTCAATCCCGCCCGTGGTATGGTTTATAATTTATGATTTTTTTTTCAACATGTCGGCTGTCTCCCACCAAGTTGAAAGTAAAATTTAACCAGTCTATTTTGTTATTTCAAAAGTCCATTATATCTAAGTTTATTATATCATAAATTTAAGCATAATTTTTCACCAACTGTATACTGATGAGTGATAACTTTGTTTTCTCTGTAGCTGGATACCTTTCAAGAAATGCTGGAGTCAACAAAGCTGGAGAAGAGCGCAGCAGAGGAGGAGAGAGGCCATGCCCATGAGCAGGTTCTCAGTCTTATCCGGGAATGTAATGCCTTAGAAGAACAGGTTAGCAGCAGTACTCTTCCCTCTTGTTCTTAGTGAGGGCACAATTTAGGAATTGCTTATGGATGCATAGTATTTTGCAAAAAATTTTAATCTGTATAGTGGGAGGTTTCCTTGGGATTTCATGTTTATTCCAATGAAGTAAGCAACAGTGGTGCTAAAGGGAAGCTTGAGGGCTGAAGCCCCCAAAATTCCCATAGCCCCCTATATGAAAACAGTGCTAATAATAATGTCTAAAAACAAGTTTCCTAGCTCCCATGTGGCAAACACATGGCAACCCCTAAGTCCCTGTAGTAACAAAATTTTGGCACTGCCCCTGAAAGTCGGGTATCAACTTACTTTTGTTGTCTTGAGCAAAATGGAGTGATAGCAATTTTTAATTCATGCTAAAAAGAACTCTTAATTCTCACCACTTCAAATATGCCAGGCACTGCTATTTTTGGCCTTAGCTTAATGGCACTCGCAAATAGATAATTAAGCGTAGATAATTTCACCAACACAACAGGTAATAACACATGCATGCAAGCATTCAGGCATACAAAAGAGGCACTGGGTAATTACCAATAAGCAATTATGTGCAGGAGAAGAATCCTTCCTCCATAAGTAGTTCATGTAGTAAGAGGCGACTAAAATACTGGGAGCAAGGGGCTAGTAACCCCTTCTCATGTATAAATTACTAAATTTAAAAGGAAAAACTTTCATTTTTCTTTTTAAATCACCCTGCCTCAGTGGGAGATGGCCAGTGTGTTCAAAAACATTACATGCTCACAACTAGGTAACTGCATTACCAGACATTGTAAACATAGTCATCTTGACAAGCATAAAAAATCACTTTTGTCTTTGTAGTGACTTACCTCAACACACCCCTACAGATCCACCGCTTGTCGAAGGATAAGTGTCGCCTTCAAGAGCAGGTATCGAGCCTTGAGAACGACCTCCGCAAGGTGAGGGATCATGCCCAGGAAGCCAAGGATCAACTGGCCATGAAGGTCGAGCAATTAGTTGCCATCGAGAAACAACTGAAGGAGATTAAGGTATCCCATATATTGAAATTCTCATTAAAGTTCTGGTTACTAGCACAGGTGGTGATAGGTCACAACATAGGTGGTGAGAGGTCACAACACAGGTGGTGAGAGGTTATGACACAAGTGGTAGCGCAACAACTTCAACCCTTCAAAATGCATGCACTGTACGTCCTATCTCCTGGACTCTAGTCCTGTTATCCCATCTACCTAAATCCATCATATTTACTAGACTATCTTCTCAAACTCTCCTTGCTTACCTACCTACCATCCCTTAGGTACCAGTGTGTAACAATACACATGCAAAGAAAAAAATGTTTAAAAAATGCAAGGTGTTGTTTCAGTTGTGGTAGTTCCATATCTTTATGGCATAGTGATTTTGGAAAGCCCCTCATTATGCAAACATTTGGGCCAGCTAATACTAGTCTAGTTTTTACAACTACCATATACTCGTACACCTATGATGGAGATGTTGACTGTTAAATGCAGTAATAATTTTAACCCTTTGAGGGTCGACAGGCCCTCTCCGAAACTCGTTCTCAGGGTCGGCCAAATTTCAAAAAAAAAAAAAATTATTTTTTCTTATGAAAAATAGTTTTTCCTTCTAAACATTATAGGCTAAACAAAAAAATTTTACCGTCAATACTTACCGAGATATGGAGGCGTGAAGTTTGCCAAAATTGAACAACATCTGGTAACATCGCCGACTGCCGTCACCCGGTGTTTTTCTATTTACTTTATGTACTATTTTCAATTATTTTTCAATTTTTCTTTTTCTGAGTAACTTTTATGGCCTCTGAGGCCAACATGATCAGTATATTGTAAGTTATTTCTTTTTCAATACTACACAGTAAGGGCATAAACACTGTTGTCATTATTTTGTTTATAGAAAATATTTACACAAACAAACGATATGAAATTGTTTATTACTATTTTTCTATATTTTATATACACATATACAGTCACAGGGAATGTTTCTAGAAGTTCTGCAGCTTGTGGAACTCTTTGAAACATGGTGTCATGCACAGTGGTGTTTTACATTCCTCACACACAAAACGAGTGTCTCTGCGTTGTTGTGGGCGTTTTTTTGTATGTGAACCGATGTAACACCTCTTCTGAGCCTTTTTCTTGAAAGCAGTAGCAGGCACTTTTACCAGGAAGTGATCACCATGCTTCAGACGAGCAGGTAGTTGTTGATAATTTGGTGGGCGGTCAATTGCAGGTGTTGTTCCTTGGTACTTGAATACTATTTGTCTGATGACAGACAAACAGAATTCGCCGTACTGTGGTTTGTTTCTGGTCCTCATCTTATACATATTATAAGCATTGAGCATGGAAATGTCCAGAAGATGGAAAAAGAGTTTTATGTACCACTTATAACTCTTGCGAACACAATCAGCAAACCCAATCTGCATGTCACATTTGTCCACTGAACGCATGTTGAAGGTGTAATCAATCACAGCTGCAGGTTTTAGAATGAGTTCATTGCTCTCTCTATGCTGCCTGCCACTGTCTGCCATTTCATTAGGGTGAACTGATGACAACAGTGTGACATCTCGTTTGTCATGCCACCGAAATGCCACGATGTCATTGGCAGCAAACGCCTGCACCTCACCTCTACGAGTGCCAGCGTCAAACCTGGGCATATGTTTCCGATTTGCACACACTGTGCCCCACACATCTGTCATGTTCACTCGCAAAAAATCACAGAGTGAGGGGCTTGTGTACCAGTTATCTGTATATAATATATGCCCCTTACCAAGGTATGGTTCTATCATTGTTCTAACCACATCATCTGAGATGCCCAATAACTTCCTGGTATTTTGCAATGTATAACTTCCAGTGTACACAGTAATATCCAATACCAGACCACTGTAACAATCACAAAGCACAAACAACTTTATACCAAAGCGTTTCCTCTTGCTTGGTATGTACTGCTTGAAAGAAAGTCTTCCTTTAAACAGAATCAAAGACTCGTCAATTACAAGCTTCCTGAAGGGATAAAAATGCGTACTGAATTTCTCTTTCAGATACACAAACACATTCCTAATCTTATATAACCTGTCGTTTCTGTCAGGCCTGGTTTTGTCTGAGAAGTGAAGCATATGTAACATTAGCACAAATCGATTCACTGGCATTATATCACTGAAACCTGGGGTTGCAATCATGCGGTCTGTTGACCAGTATGATTTCACTTTGTGCCTATACACATGTGGCATAAGCATTATTGTGGCAAAGAAAAGATACATCTCAGCCACAGTTGCCTCCTTCCACTGGTGTAGACGTGATTTTAGTGAAAGTAATGTGTTTGCCATGGTGTACTCGTAGTATGTGTTGCTTTCCATGACAATACTTTCCATCAGTGGTTCGTCAAAGAATAACTCGAAACATTCCAGTTCAGTGGCATTGTTCCCAAGTGTACAAGATGGCCGTATTCCACTTTGGCTGTCATCAAACTGGTGGGCATTTGGAACAAAATTGACAGCTTCCTGCCAATCCCAGGTGCGGTCTGCTGGTGGGTACTGGACAATGACAGGTGGTTGTGGTTGTGGAGGTTGTGGTTGTGGAGGCTGGTGTGGTGGGTGGGTGGGGGATGGTGGCCTTTGTTGTATGTAGATCAGCTGAGGCAGCAGCGTGGGTGGCAGCATGGCCCACTGCTGGTGCCTTACCGCCTGCACCACTACCACCACACACATTTTCCATCCCAATTGCAACAGTATCATCGTCATTTTCACTCTGTTCCTGTTGTACAGCCACGGGATGTACTCTGAGATGCACTCCTTCCCCTTGGAATTGCATATGGCACTCTACCAGAGCTCATATATCGTCGTATATACTGACGCTTCACTGGGGAATATTGCACTTCACTATCACTACTGGAACTAGTTTGAAGAGCTTGTAGTTCATATTCACTATCACTATCATCACCCATGCTCTCATCTGAGTCTGGGATTTGGGAAAATAGAAGTTTCCTCTTGGATTCTGGTACAACTGAACGTGAACAAGGCGGCCCAGCACCAGAGGTGGAAGGCTGAGGGTCGTCTGGGTTTTCCTCACTATTACCGATATTATGGTCATTAGTTTCGGTCAAAACCTCACCAAAACCTTGAAACTCATCTTCACTGGCACTTCCATCTGTATTAGAACTGTCACTGGGGAACAAAAGTGTCCCAATTCGCCGAGGAGTGAGGAGCTTCTTACTGCGAGGCATGTTGGATATTGTTTACTAAGATGGCGTTCCCACAATGCACCACTGGGTCCCAAATTTTTTTTCTACCACGCACACCGACCACACAGACCCATTTTCTCACATGTAGGCCTACCAGCCTTTTCCCGCGAGATTTGACGGCGCTAGAATTTCTGCGTACTAGTACGTCAAAAAACCCTGCGCGTAAGACGTACTAGTACGTCCGAAACCCTCAAAGGGTTAAGAGGCAATTCAGCATATACAGTTTCTGTATCTAAGTCAATGGTTTTAATTAAAGTGATGAGGTTGCAGTTTACTCAGCTGGAGGTAAAAGATATATCACTGTTAATAAACATATATTATTATTTTTTTTTTTTCAACAAGTCTGCCGTCTCCCACCGAGGCAGGGTGACCCAAAAAAGAAAGAAAATCCCCAAAAAGAAAATACTTTCATCATCATTCAACACTTTCACCACACTCACACATTATCACTGTTTTTGCAGAGGTGCTCAGAATACAACAGTTTAGAAGCATATACGTATAAAGATACACAACATATCCCTCCAAACTGCCAATATCCCAAACCCCTCCTTTAAAGTGCAGGCATTGTACTTCCCATTTCCAGGACTCAAGTCCGACTATATGAAAATAACCGGTTTCCCTGAATTGCTTCACTAAATATTACCCTGCTCACACTCCAACAGATCGTCAGGTCCCAAGTATCATTCGTCTCCATTCACTCATATCTAACACGCTCACGCACGCTTGCTGGAAGTCCAAGCCCCTCGCCCACAAAACCTCCTTTACCCCCTCTCTCCAACCCTTTCGAGGACGACCCCTACCCCTCCTTCCTTCCCCATAGATTTATATGCTTTCCATGTCATTCTACTTTGATCCATTCTCTCTAAATGACCAAACCACCTCAACAACCCCTCTTCTGCCCTCTGACTAATGCTTTTATTAACTCCACACCTTCTCCTAATTTCCACAATCCGAATTTTCTGCATAATATTTACACCACACATTGCCCTAGACAGGACATCTCCACTGCCTCCAACCATCTCCTCGCTGCTGCATTTACCACCCAAGCTTCACATCCATATAAGAGTGTTGGTACTACTATACTTTCATACATTCCCTTCTTTGCCTCCATAGATAACGTTTTTTGACTCCACATATACCTCAACGCACCACTCACCTTTTTTCCCTCATCAATTCTTTGATTAACCTCATCCTTCATAAATCCATCCGCTGACACGTCAACTCCCAAGTATCTGAAAACATTCACTTCTTCCATACTCCTCTTCCCCAATTTGATATCCAATTTTTCTTTATCTAAATCATTTGATACCCTCATCACCTTACTCTTTTCTATGTTCACTTTCAGCTTTCTACCTTTACACACATTCCCAAACTCATCCACTAACCTTTGCAATTTTTCTTTAGAATCTCCCATAAGCACAGTATCATCAGCAAAAAGTAACTGTCAATTGCCATTTTGAATTTGATTCCCCATAATTTAATCCCACCCCTCTCCTGAACACCCTAGCATTTACTTCTTTTACAACCCCATCTATAAATATATTAAACAACCATGGTGACATTACACATCCCTGTCTAAGACCTACTTTTACCGGGAAGTAGTCTCCCTCTCTTCTACACACCCTAACCTGAGCCTCACTATCCTCATAAAAACTCTTAACAGCATTTAGTAACTTACCACCTATTCCATATACTTGCATCATATGCCACATTGCTCCTCTATCCACTCTATCATATGCCTTTTTTATATCCATAAATGCAATAAAACCTTCCCTACCTTTATCTAAATACTGTTCACATATATGCTTCAATGTAAACACTTGATCTAAACATCCCCTACCCACTCTGAAGCCTCCCTGCTCATCCGCAATCATACATTCTGTCTTACCTCTAATTCTTTCAATTATAACCCTACCATATACTTTTCCTGGTATACTCAGTAAACTACTTCTTCTTTCAACAAACTGGCCGTATTCCACCGAGGCAGGGTGGCCAAAAAAGAAAAACAAAAGTTTCTCTTTTTAAATTTAGTAATTTATACAGGAGAAGGGATTACTAGCCCCTTGCTCCCGACATTTTAGTCGCCTCTTACAACACGCATGGCCTACGAAGGAAGAATTCTGTTCCACTTCCCCATGGAGATAAGAGGAAATAAACAAGAACAAGAACTAGAAAGAAAATAGCAGAAAACCCAGAGGGGTGTGTGTATATATATGCTTGTACATGTGTAGTGTGACCTAAGTGTAAGCAGAAGTAGCAAGACGTACCTGAAATCTTGCATGTTTACGAGACAGAAAAAAGGACACCAGCAATCCTACCATCATGTAAAACAATTACAGGCTTTCGTTTTACACTCAATTGGCAGGATGGTAGTACCTCCCTGGGCGGTTGCTGTCTACCAACCTACTACCTACACTCAGTAAACTTATTCCTCTATAATTTTTACAATCTCTTTTGCCCCCTTTCCCTTTATATAAAGGGACTATACATGCTCTCCGCCAATCCCTAGGTACCTTCCACTCTTTCATACATTTATTAAACAAAAATACCAACCACTCCAACACTATATCTCCCCCTGCTTTTAACATTTCTGTCATGATCCCATCAGTTCCAGCTGCTTTACCCCCTTTCATTCTACGTAATGCCTCACGTACCTCCACCACACTTACATTCTGCTCTTCTTCACTCCTAACAGATGGTGTACCTCCCTGGCCAGTGCATGAAATTACCGCCTCCCTTTCTTCCTCAACATTTAAAAGTTCCTCAAAATATTCTTGCCATCTACCTAATACTTCCCTCTCCCCATCTACTAACTCCCCTACTCTGTTTTTAACTGACAAATCCATATTTTCCCTAGGCTTTCTTAACGTGTTTAACTCCAAAATTTTTTATTATTTTCATTAAAATTTCTTGACAGTGCCTCTCCCATTCTATCATCTGCTCTCCTTTTGCACTCTCTCACCTTTCTTTTACTCTCCATATACTCTGCTCTTCTTATAACACTTCTGCTTTGTAAAAACCTCTCATAAGCTACCTTTTTCTCTTTTATTACACCCTTTACTTCATCATTCCACCAATCACTCCTCTTTCCTCCTGCCCCCACCCTCCTATAACCACAAACTTCTGCCCCAAATTCTAATACTGCATTTTTAAAACTATTCCAACCCTCTTCAACCCCCCCACTACTCATCTTTGCGCTAGCCCACCTTTCTGCCAATAGTTGCTTATATCTCACCCGAACTTCCTCCTCCCTTAGTTTATACACTTTCACCTCCCTCTTACTTGTTGTTGCCACCTTCCTCTTTTCCCATCTACCTCTTACTCTAACTGTAGCTACAACTAAATAATGATCCGATATATCAGTTGCCCCTCTATAAACACGTACATCCTGGAGCCTACCCATCAACCTTTTATCCACCAATACATAATCTAACAAACTACTTTCATTATGTGCTGCATCATACCTTGTATATTTATTTATCCTCTTTTTCATAAAATATGTATTACTTATTACCAAATTTCTAATTTCAATTTTTTTTTTTTTTTTTTTTTTTTCAACAAGTCGGCCGTCTCCCACCGAGGCAGGGTGACCCAAAAAAAGAAAGAAAATCCCCAAAAAGAAAATACTTTCATCATCATTCAACACTTTCATCACACTCGCACATTATCACTGTTTTTGCAGAGGTGCTCAGAATACAACAGTCTAGAAGCATACACATATAAAGATACACAACATATCCCTCCAAACTGCCAATATCCCAAACCCCTCCTTTAAAGTGCAGGCATTGTACTTCCCATTTCCAGGACTCAAGTCCGACTATATGAAAATAACCGGTTTCCCTGAATCCCTTCACTAAATATTACCCTGCTCACACTCCAACAGATCGTCAGGTCCCAAGTACCATTCGTCTCCATTCACTCCTATCTAACACGCTCACGCACGCTTGCTGGAAGTCCAAGCCCCTTGCCCACAAAACCTCCTTTACCCCCTCTCTCCAACCCTTTCAAGGACGACCCCTACCCCGCCTTCCTTCCCCTATAGATTTATATGCTTTCCATGTCATTCTACTTTGATCCATTCTCTCTAAATGACCAAAACACCTCAACAACCCCTCTTCTGCCCTCTGACTAATACTTTTATTAACTCCACACCTTCTCCTAATTTCCACACTCCGAATTTTCTGCATAATATTTACACCACACATTGCCCTTAAACAGGACATCTCCACTGCCTCCAACCGTCTCCTCGCTGCTGCATTTACCACCCAAGCTTCACACCCATATAAGAGTGTTGGTACTACTATACTTTCATACATTCCCTTCTTTGCCTCCATAGATAACGTTTTTTGACTCCACATATACCTCAACGCACCACTCACCTTTTTTCCCTCATCAATTCTATGATTAACCTCATCCTTCATAGATCCATCCGCCGACACGTCAACTCCCAAGTATCTGAAAACATTCACTTCTTCCATACTCCTCTTCCCCAATTTGATATCCAATTTTTCTTTATCTAAATCATTTGATACCCTCATCACCTTACTCTTTTCTATGTTCACTTTCAGCTTTCTACCTTTACACACATTCCCAAACTCATCCACTAACCTTTGCAATTTTTCTTTAGAATCTCCCATAAGCACAGTATCATCAGCAAAAAGTAACTGTGTCAAATTTTTTATATTATTATTAATTCTTATATATATCTTATATATTATTAATTCATAGAAAATTTCAAGCTAAATAAACATGAATATTGCATCAAGTTCAAGAGATGTTTCTGGACATTTTTGAAGATATTAGGAAATAATTTTTGTTTTATTCTTGACATAGCTTCCAAATTTTGAGTCCTTTGATTTCCATGGAGTGTTTACTGAGGTCAGTCAATAGTTACATATGTGGCATACCAGAGAGAGAGATATTTCTAGTGTTATGTTTATGTTATCTGTTGCAACTCTCAAGGAATTGTTGTAGCTCAGAGTTAATATTTGTGTATATTTTATGTGTACTGTTGTTTGTGTGGATACTTCGTACAATTTATCCTGTAGATACAAATATCTGAATAGTGAAAGGGTTGTGTTTTCTGAAACCAGATTGAGTGATTGCTCTGATAGCAGAGTTTTTTGTTATATTATGATAGGTTTTAGATGATTTGTTGTTGTAGCTACCCATGCACATTCCCAGAGTAAGTAGTGCTGGTTGTTGTATATAGCTGTGTATTCTTGAAAGAATGCCTACTGTTTTGGAAACTTTCTTAGATATGTGTTAGTTATGTAGTATTTATCAGATTTAGGTTTGCTGTCAAAGTGAATAACCAAAACTTCCCCTCCTTTCATCATTCGGTGTGTCTATTGTATTGTTTACCTTTGTTTAATTGAACACTTTTAGTTTTATTCCCATATTAGGTTTTATTAATATTGAGTGTTAATTGTTGCACTCCAAAGCTGGATTTGGATTGGAAAAACAAAAGGTAGTGTAGTTTGCAAGAAATCTAGTTGAGGATGTTGAGATGCACTTGGTAGGTCATTGATTTTTTTTTTTTTTAACACATTGGCCATCTCTGACCAAGGTAGGGTTGACCTAAAGGAGAAATAAATGTGGTCCTTGGCTGCTGCATTTCAGAATTCCTATGTTGGGTTGAGTAGATGATGCTGGTGTGTAATGGTGGTGATAGTGTGCAGTGTTGGTGGTGGTAGTGTGATGTGATGTGCAGGTGTGGGATTGTCAGTAACACACCCATCTCAAGTGGATGTGCACACAGGCAGCAGGTGGTGGAAGCCATGGTGATGCAGGAGGCCATGACAAAAGTGATGCAGGCAGCTGTGGTGATGGAGGTGAAGAAGTTCCAAGCGGGGAAGTGGTGACGGCACATCGCGAAGCTATCTTGGCTCGCAGGGCACTCCTTGAGAGGGATACCCAAGCCAGAATAACCAAGCTCAGGGTCACTACCCTAGAGAGGTCACTCCATCACCGCCAGCATGAGGTATGTCACATATCACATGGGAGCCCATCACGGCTCATTGTTCACCTTATCTCTTGGGTGTTTGCCCACATTTTGTATTGCTTCTAAACCAAATACCTGCCAAGTGATGTGACAAGCAGACTCCCACACTGTTGACTGTGTACAAGCCCATCACCTCATAACACCTTTGGTAGTATTTGTGTTGAATCTGCTGCCACCTCCTGCTCTGATAGTAAGAGAATTAAAGTATGAGAAAGATTGAGAAGGTAGAATTAAATCAAATCTAAGTTTATTCTCTATAAGGATTACAATGCGGGGTTGACAGATTTTGGTTATTGTGTGGTTTATATGTAATGAAATACTAATTACAGAAGGGGCCACTAGAACACCTAGCATGGCTAGGCATTTCGGGCAAACTTAGATTAATCCTTAACCCTAAATTATTACAAATTGTGGAGTAAATTGACTAAATACTAGTTTGTGAGTTTAGCAATGTGAATGCTTTTGTTTTGGCACAATACATAGTTTCTATATTGGAGTATCACAGGCAAACTTATGACTAGTTAGGAATCATTATTTTAAGATTAAGATACGTATTTCTGTGCTTATAGTCAAATGGGTGAGTGAGTGAGTGTAAGTGTGAACCACCAGGTGGTTTTTATGTAGTTAGTTGACGGGGTGTATCAGGGAGATAAGATGTTTTCTAACGGTAGTTTTGAAGGTGATGAATGTGTCTGCAGTTCTAGAGCTTTTAGGTAGGGTGTTCCAGATTTTAGGGCCTTTGACATGCATTGAATTTTTGTAAAGGTTTAGTCGGACACGGAGAATGTTGTAGAGATGTTTGTGTCTGGTGTTATGCCTGTGGGTCCTGTCACAACTATCAAGAAAGCATTTTAGGTCAAAGTTAATATTGGAATTTAAGGTCCTGTATATGTAGATTGCACAGTAGTAAGTGTGGATGTTCTGAACTGGGAGTAAGTTTAGATCTATGAAGAGTGAGGGAGTGTGTTGCCAGGGATGGGATTTAGTGATTATTCTTACTGTGGCTTTTTGTTGAGTTATTATTGGCTTTAGGTGTGTTGCTGCAGTTGATCCCCAAGCACAAATAGCATAGGTGAGGTATGGATAAATGAGTGAATGGTATAGTGTGAGTAGGGCATTTTGCGGCACATAGTATCGTATCTTGGAGAGGATCCCAACTGTTTTGGATACTTTTTTTGTTATGTGTTGGATATGGGTGCTGAAATTCAGGTTGTTGTCGAGGTATAGGCCTAGGAATTTGCCCTCATTATGTCTGGCAATTAGAGATTGGCATCAGAACAGGAAAGCTCTTCAGTTAACAGAAGAAAGGTAATCACAATAGCACTAATCAGGAGATTGTGAAAGTAAGTGATGCTTCTGGCTCTCAGGATATGTGACCTAAGGAGCAAGCAGTACATGGTCTATCTAAATCTCGATTCTCTGTGGTGGGTTAGGACTTTTAGCCTGCTCTTCTATACATCTCAAGAGGGAAAATTATAATTCTGTAAAGAATAGAGAGTATTTAATGCAATGGGTACATGTCCCAAAGTAACCTGAAACAATCCTACTACATGACTTAATATCTTAAGAAACTTGACAGACTTTCATAATTTACACACAAATGGTAATCCAGTTTCAATTTTGTAGAGTTTATAGGATATTTAACTGACAAGGCATTTCCTTAGTGTTTGTACTGCTGATTTTCCAACTAGCAGGCTGGACCATAACAGAAGTAAACACTATGTTGTGCATAGATCTGTGGTCATCATGAAGTCACTAGTGTGTTAGGTCGACCTCTTGTCATCACCCTGGTCTTCACCTGCCATCCCAAAAAATAATGGCAGCATGGAAAATAGGAATGTTAACCCTTCGAGGGTTTCAGCCGTACTAGTACGGCTTACGACCCAGGGTTTTTGACGTACAAGTACGCCTAAATTCTAGCGCCCTCAAATCTAGTGGGAGAAAGCTGGTAGGGCTACATATGAAAGAATGGGTCTATGTGGCCAGTGTGAATGGTATAAAAAAAATCCTGCGGCACACTGCATAATGAGAAAAAAAAGAATGACCGTTCTTTTTTTAATAAAACAGCGACTTTGCACTGTATTTTCGTATGGTATTTATTGTTGTATTCTAGTTTTCTTGGTCTCATTTTATAGAATGAAAGACATATTACAGAAATTGAGATGATTTTGACTGCTTTTACAATGAAAAGTACCTTGAAATTGAGCTCAAAGTAGCAGAAATGTTCGATTTTTACCAAAGTTCAAAAGTAAACAAATCATGCCAAGCATCCAATACACGTCAACTGGTGAGTCTAATATTCTTTTGCAAGTGCGCCAATATTATTTATACCATTTTTTACACTAATACAGTAGTCTGCATAACAGTAAATCTTCTATTTTTTGTGAGAATAAAAATTCAAAGTGGAAAGCAAAAGAATGTAAGAGGGGCCTTGAGACGTGACTAATGAACAGAGGAAATGTCATTTTAGTGCCAGGAATGTCTTTCTTGTTTATTCTGGACCCTATTCGGAAATTGGCATCTTTTGAAATTTGTGTGAAATTGGCAAAATTGCTAAATTCTGACCACTGTACTGGATAGTTGAAATTGGTAAATGGGTGGTTTCTTGCACTCATTCGATAGAAAAAATTGAGTTCTAGCGAAATATTCATGTTTTTTGTCGACTGGTACAGTGGAATTGGCCGAAAATGGGGCTCAAAGTGGGCAAAATTGCTGATGCGTAAATATTGCCAAGACCGCTAACTTCGAGAGAGCATAATTCTGTAGGTTTTCCATCAAATTTCATACTTTTGGTGTCATTATGATTGGGAAAAGATTCTCTATCTTTTCATAATAATTTTTTTTTTTTTTTTAAATTTGGCCGACCCTGAGAACGAGTCTCGGAAAGGGCCTGTCGACCCTCAAAGGGTTAAGAGATCCATTGAGTGTGTGTTATTCTCTCTAGTGTATGACAAAAAAAAAATGCCATTTTTTAAAGGGGTTGACTGGTAAGCCAGTGGAAGGCCTTGGTCAGATGACCAAAAGCTCCAGTGGCGGGTCATCATATGGCTAAGACCTCCTTCAGGAAACAGTTGTCCTATTTCTGGATAAATCTTAACCTAACCTAACCTGTGGCTACTTGCACTGAACCCAAACACAAGCAAGGATAGGTCAGATGACCCGAGTAGGAAGTGACTTGTAGTTCCTGATGTCACTCACCATAACTACCTGCTCCATGTCTTAATGGTTTGGCATACATTGTATAAATGTATACAAAATAGTCACACCCTGTTTTATGTCATTTTGGCTTACGTCAAATTTGCCTTTACGCCACTTTCCTAGGGTAAGTTTCAGTTTAGCAAGTGTCATTGT
This sequence comes from Cherax quadricarinatus, assembly GCF_038502225.1. Lineage (NCBI taxonomy): Eukaryota > Metazoa > Arthropoda > Malacostraca > Decapoda > Parastacidae > Cherax > Cherax quadricarinatus. The sequence goes on along the minus strand of NC_091334.1, from coordinate 20,964,755 downwards.
GCCTGACTTTACATCACTCAGCAATGTCACCTACGTCATAATTTTTTTTAATTGTGTTCATTATTCTTAAAAAAAAAATGTCTAAAATGTGCTTTTCGTGTTTAAGGTTATTTACACTAGTTTTATTTTTGCTAGTTTTACGGTGTTTGTCATCATCTTAAGGCATTATGTCCAGTTTACATCAGAAACCAGGTTATGTCACAGTTCTTGGAATCAATTAATGATGTAGAGTGGGGTATGACTCTGTATACATGTATATAATTTTAAGAATTAAAAAAAAAAGTATAAACATTTTTTCTGTACACATTAATATGACCCAATACAATATTAATTAATTTATATAATTACCCAGACTTGAATCCTGGAAATGGGAAGTACAATGCCTGCACTCTAAAGGAGGGGTTTGGGATATTAGCAGTTTGGAGGGATATGTTATGTACAGTATCTTTATAGGTATATGCTTCTAAACTGTTGTGTTCTGAGCACCTCTGCAAAGACAGTGATTATGTACGAGTGAGGTGAAAGTGTTGAATGATGATGAAAGTATTTTCTTTTTGGGGATTTTCTTTCTTTTTTGGGTCACCCTGCCTCGGTGGGAGACAGCCAACTTGTTAAAAAAAAAAAAAAATTACCCTGTTTTATCTTTCAGCAAAAAGACATTGCACATGAGTATAAAGACTGTAAATTTCCACATGAAAATATAACATACCTACACAAGGGGTGAATAAGGGCCAGTTTGCCTTTTTACAGCTGTACAGGTCTGCCATCACTAATCCGGCATCATTGGGACCTGTAGTGTGCCAGATTAGTGAGTTTGCCAGATTTCAGAGAGGTTAGGTTAGAATACACTTAATTAACCTATCAATAGAGACTGCTACATCTTCCTCACTTTCATCACTGCTTTCTCCTCCACTGGCTTGCTGCTGTGGATTTACAACCATCTGCACAATTTCTGAGTCAGTATAATGATGGAATTTGAGCCAGTATAATGATTTGAGTCAGTATAATAATGAAATTTGAAATTATGCTAGCCAAAATTAGTGCCAGATTACTTCTAGAATCGGATAACTGATTGCCGGATTAGTGATGACTGACCTGTACCATATTTTACTCTTAAAAAAAATTTTTTTTGTTTTGTTTTAACCCTTTGAGGGTCCATCCCATAGATCTACGGCTTTACGTTCAGGGTCCAAACCGTAGCTCTACGCCATGAGCTCAGCTCACTCTGATAAACTGTGAGTGGTAAATTTGGGCCTAGATATGAGAGAATACATCTATATGGTATGTGTGCACCACATAAAACAAATCCTGCAGCACACTGTGTATAATGAGAGAAAAAACTGAGACCGTGATTTTTTATTAAAACAGAGACTTTGCAGTGCTTTTTCCTATGTTTTTTATAGTTGTATTTGCAATTTCTTGGTCTCATTTGATAGAAATAGAGATGATTTTGATTGGTTTTAGCACTGGAAATGGCGTGAAACTGAGCTCAAAGTAGCGGAAATGTTAAATTTTTGCCAATGTTCAAGACTAAACAAACGACCTCACACGTCTAATACATGCCAGCTGGTGGGTCTAATATACATTCACAAATGTGGTGATGATATTTATACAATTATTACAATATTGCATAATAATAAATCTTCTATTTTTTGGTGTGAATAAAAATTCATTATGTGAATAAAAATTCAAAATGGAATTTATTTGTAAAGCCTCAAAACTAATGAACAGAAGAAATGTTAGTTTAGTGCCAGGAATACCTACATTGTTTATTCTGGACCCTATTCTGAAATTGGAATATTTTGAACTTTGTGTTAAATTGGCCAAATTACCAATTTCCGGTCACTTTATTTTGCAGTTGAAACAGTTGACTTGGCAATTTGTTGTGCTCAATCGATAGAATAGAAGTAATACTAGTGAAATAGCTAAGAATTTGGTCGACTGGAATAATGTAATTGGCCTAAAATGGGAGTCAAAGCCGGCAAAATCGCCGATTCGTAAATATCGCTGACACATCAAAATTCGCGAGAGCATAATTTCGTCAATTTTCCATCAAATTTCATACTTTGTTTTATTACCTTCACAAAAAGATTCTCTACCATTTCATAAGAAAAAAAAACTTTTTTTTTTTTTTTTTTTTTTTTTTTTTTTAAATTCTTGGACACTGGGGCACCACTTCAGATTTTGGCCTTGGACCCTGAAAGGGTTAAGCTAAATAAGGTATTGTATCTGACTGCTAAGTTTAATAAATAAATGTGTCTGTCTCCTAATTACTAAATGTAAAAAGGAGAAAACTTGATCAAGTTTTCTTCTTTTTCGGGTCACCCTGCCTATGTGGGAGACAGCCGGTGTGTTAAAAAAAAAAATCCATCTCCTAAGCTCAGTAAACAATTGGGTGTTACTGATATTGGCTTACAACAGGTGATGGGACTAGAGGAGAAATTGAGGGAGTCGCAGACGCAGATTCAGCATTTGGAAACAGAGGGTGCTCAGTTGCGAGCGCAGGTCACCACACTCTCCACTCAGCTTGCTCATGCTCGAAGGCACACAGCCCATCCACACCCTCATGCTGACAGGGTAAAGTGTTCCTAAAATCACTTGTGGTAGATTACACCAATGTTGAAAGTTTAAAGCTGATCAGAAGAGGCTTTCTCAAGTTATTGCATAGAAACCCAATCTAGAAATGGTTTAAATATAATTGAGCAGAGAGCACCTGCATATGCCAGTAGTTGTACAAACCTTTCACTAGTTTATATTATGCCAGCTTTGAAAAAATTGAAGCTGATTCGATGAGATATTCTCAGGTTATAAACGAGAACCTTAGAGGAAGAAAAAATATCAGGCAACCGCTAAGGTATGCTTCGGGGATACATAATTAAATATTGAATATTGTTGCCCTGATTTGAATCTCAGGTTAACCTGGGCATCTACAGAAAACGCAATTTGCTTGAAGAACCTTTCTTCTGGTCCCTATCTAGGTCATTAAGTGAGGGTTGACTGTAAAACAGATGCCTGGCAATTATTGCTAGGTTAGTTAGCCTTGTTGATATATCACAGGGATTTTCATATTAATGATCCTTTAAAGGGAGGTGCTTTGATGCTAGCAAAGGGCTCTTGATCTAAAAATGCTGGAGATACCCTTGCCTTGGGTCAACTATGATTACCTTTCCCATTATTTTAGGCATGTCCCAAATGAATATAATAGTTATACAGTTAATTTGTTCTGATTATGGAATATTGATAGGTGATGCTTGCCAGGTGTAATGTAATGACTCACAAAATCATAATAACCAGATTGCAAACAAACCACAAAACTGGTGGGGTTTGACCCCAGGGCAATCAAGTCCTAAAACTCCTGGATTACACACTGGCCTGGAGTTTTAGGACTCGCTTGCCATAAGTTCAAGTCCCACCAATTCCATGGTTTGTAATGTAGTGTTGGGAATACTTCCAGGTGTTACTAACCAAAGTATTACAAGTTAAGTGGAGGTGAAATTTATTAAATACTTGGTGTTGGATTCACTGTGTGTGTATGTATGGTGTTACAGGTGGGTGCTCTGGAAGGTGAAGTGTCTCGTCTTGCAGGACAGTTGGCAGCCAGAGACCAACAACTCAAGCAGGTGGGTGGAAATGGTTGGTCTTGGGAAGGACCTGCCTATGGGCCAGTAGGCCTGCAGCAGTGTTCCTTCATTCTTATGCTCATATGTATGTCCTCACCTCCATGCTGGTGGTGGTGCTAGTCTTATGGAGTGTTTCTGCATGATGTGTTGTGGTGGGGTTTGTGCATTATCCTTGGAGGTGCTTTTGTGGGGATGTTTGTGTTGTGTGTGAGTGTGCCTTAATGGTGGTGGTTGTACATACCTACACTCGCCTCTTTGCTGACTGCTACTGTGTTCACTCTCTCCTGGCTTTGGGAGCCTTATCATACCTCTTTTTAAAACTATGTATGGGTCCTGCCTCTACTGCTCCACTGTCGAGGTTGTTCCACTTCCTGACTACTCTAAGACTGAAGAAATACTCCTAACATCTCTGTAACTTATCTAAGTTTTCAACTTCTAACCGTGCCCTCGTTTTCCTGTTTTATGTCTCTCCAGCAATCCATCGCTATTCACCCTATCAATTTTGTAATTTATTTAATCTCCCTTACTCCTTCTGACTTACAGTGCCATCAGGCTGATTTCTCTTAACCTCTCCTCAAATTACATGTCCCTTAGCTCTAGGACTAGTCTCATTGTAAACTTTTACACTGTCTCCAATTTTTTGACATGCTTGACGATTCCACACTGGTCCTGCATACTCCATTGTGGGCCTGACATATCCAATGTACAGTGTCGTGAATGACTCATGTAGATTTCTGAAAGCTAGTCTTAGACTTGCCAGACAAGCATCTGCAGCAGTAGTTATTTGATTGATATGTGCCTCAGGTGATAGGCTTCGTACAATACTTGCCCCAAGATCTTTCTCGTTGAGTGAGGTTTGCAGTCATTGCTCCCCAAGCCTGTACTTTGTCAGCAGTCTTTGTCCTTTCCTAATGTTCATAGCTTTGCATTTCTTCTTCTTTCAACGTACCGGCCGTATCCCACCAAAGCAGGGTGGCCCAAAAAGGAAAACAAAAGTTTCTCTTTTTAACTTCAGTAATAAATACAGGAAAGAGGTTACTAGCCCATTTCTACCAGCATGTTAGTCACCTCTTATGACACACATGGCTTACGGAGGAAGAATTCTGTTCCACTTCCCCAGGGAGATAAGGAAATAAACAAAAACAAGAACTAGTAAGAAAATAGAAGAAAACCTAGAGGGGTGTGTATATATACGCTTTTACATGCATGTGCAGTGTGACCTAAGTGTAAGTAGAAGTAGCAAGATGTACCTGAAATCTTGCATGTTTCTGAGACAGAAAAAAGACACCATCATGTAAAACAATTACAGGTTTTTGTTTTACACTCGCTTGGCAGGATGGTAGTACTTCCCTGGGGGGTTGCTGTCTACCAACCTATTACCTAGGAACTTTGCATTTACTTGAGTTAAATTTCATTAGTCACATGTCAGACCAGACCTGCAGCCTATTCAGGGCCATTTGTAGTCTTTCATAGTTATCACCTGTTTATATTCTTTTATTAGTTTCACATCATTTGCAAACAGGGATACCTATGACTATCTTTTTGGTCATATTGTTCATGTATACAAAAAGTGGTACCTGTCCTTATATTGATCCTTGTGGAACCACACTCATCACATGCACTCATTCCAACACCTCTTAGACAGTCACTCATTTCTTTTCTGTGCCTTCCCTGTTATTCTGTCTTACTCCCATTAAGTTTTACCCCAATCTTTGTGCAGTACTATCTAAAGCCTTACAGTCCAAAAAGATGCAAACTACTCAGCCCACTCTTTCTCTCAGGCCTCACTTTTGTTACCTTGTAAAACTCCAGTAGGTTTATGAGACAGAATTTACCATCTCAAAAGCCATGCTGGATGTTGTTTATGAACCCATTCCTTTCTAGGTGATCCACCCCTCCATAACTTAGTACGTTTTGTATGTTAGTGACAGTGTGTTTTTGTGGGTTGGGTAGGGGTGTGGGGGTGATGTTTTGTTTGTTTTGGTGGTGTTATATGATGGTATTTGTGTTGTGGTGTCCATGTAATGTATGGTGGTGGTGTTGGTGTTGGATGAGCCTAGCACTGACATCACTACTTCCTTCTACAGGTGACAGAGCAGGAGACTAGGGAAAAGCAGAGAGTCCAGGAGCTCCAGCAGGAGGTGGCCACCCTCACCAAATCTCGCAATGATGCCCTTCATAAGGTAAATTCTGTCAGCTTCTTCAAGCAGGGACATGATGTGCATTGTGGACTCTAGGAACAGCTATGCATTCTTCCTGTCAGTGTTCTACTATTTTTTTGAAATAGTCACTGATGTGCTGTAATTTGCTATTTCTTTAACTCTTTCAGGGTCGGTGCCATACATGTACAGTTTGAGATCCAGGGTCAGTGCTGTACTTATACACCAAAATTCTAGCGCTTTCAAATCGAGCAGAAGAAAGCTAGTGGGCCTACATATGAAAGAATGGGTCTGCATGGTCAGTGTGTGCAATATAAAAAATCCAGCAGCACACAGTGCATAATGAGAAAAAAAAAACTGACCGTGTTTTTGGTTTAAAACAGCGACTTTGCAGTGTATTTTCGTATGGTATTAATGGTTGTAGTCTCGTTTTTTTGGTCTCATTTGATAGAATGGAAGATATATTACAGAAACAGAGATGATTTTGATTGGTGTCACGATGAAAAGTACCATGAAATTGAGCTCAGAGTAGTAGAAAAGTTTGATTTTTGCTGATGTTCAAGAGTAAACAAATCACGCCACACATTCAATACACATCAACTGGCAAGTCTAATATTCTTTCACAAGTGCACTGATATTATTTATACCATTTTTACAATAATGCAGTAGTCTGCATAACAGTAAATCTTCCATTTTTTGTGAGAATAAAAATTTAAAATGGCAAGCAAGAGTAATATATGAGGGGCTTGGAGACGTGACTAATGAACAGAGAAAATGTTATTTTAGTGCCAGGGATGTTTGTCTTGTTTATTCTGTACCCTATTTTGAAACTGGCATCTTTTGAAATTTGTGTGAAATTGGCCAAATTGCCAATATCTGACCACTTTATTGGGTAATTGAAATCACTAAATGGGCAGTTTCTTGTACTCAGTTGATAAAACAAATGGAGTTATAGCAAAATAACTATGATTTTAGTTGACTGGAACAATGGAATTGGCCAAAAATAGGGCTCAAAGTGGGCAAAATCGCTGATGCGCAAATATCGCAGATATCGCTAACTTCGTAAGAGTGTAATTTCATATGTTTTCCATCAAATTTCGTACTTTTGGTGTCATTATCATCGGGAAAAGATTCTCTTTCATTTCATAAGAAAAAATCTTTGGTTTTTTTTTCTTTGTTTTTTTAATTTCTCAACCCTGAGAGTGAGTTAAGGATCTGGGGCCTCGACTCTCAGAGGGTTAAAACACTGCCTATAGAGAGAATGTATGTACATAGCTGTGCTCTTGTTTACAGATACTGCCTAGTCTCGGTTTTCCACCAAAATCCTTTGAACTTGCATAGCACTTCATACAAAAACACTTTCTAAAAGATATTAACACGTCTCAAACCCATTTATTATCTCTTCTTAATACTAATGTAATTATTACAATAAACTATGACTGTAGAACATTAGCTAGATACAGAGTAACAAATCATTGCAATTTATTCCAAGCTAAACGGCATTTCTAGTGATAACTTGTTGAAACATCTCAACCAACAGGACATCAGTAAACATATGTCTTCATATCTTAACACCCTCTTCATTTTACTGACCCCTTTTACAATGAGATTAACATTAATAATCATTTATATGTGTTACATTGCTTTTATTCATTATTCCTGAGCCTGATTATGTTCACAGTTGCAAAGAAGTAAAGGGTGAAATATTTTTACAATACTAATACATAAATAATATTAGCAATTACAATAATAATAATAGCAATAACAATAATAATAATAGCAATAACAATAATAGTAATAACCATTTTCAAAGTTTTCCACCAAGATACTTGTACACCACATGTGACAAATTTAATTACGGGGGTTAGGCAGCCTTATTACAAAATTCATATTAGCAATTCTCATTCTTAGTCCTGTTGAACTTTTTAAAAATTACCATAGTTATAAGAAAGCTAGAGGGAGGGAGATACATTTGACATATACACAGGACTCTGAAACAAACAATGGACAACAGGTGAGTTAGTCTAGTCTAACTCAGATGTCTTAACACAGTCGTCTGAATTATAGATTCAGCATTAATTATTTGCATTGTTTGACACAGGTGTTGAACCTCAGCAAAAAATGCTCAGTCTAACTTAAGCATGTTAATACAGGATGCTGAACTATAGATATTTACCTTGTGTGTGTCAGGTATCAAGTATGGAGGCAACACTGGGTGACTCTCAGGAAACTTTGGAGGCCACCAAAATGATGGAGAAGTTGTGGGAGGCTCAACTGGCTAACATCGAGGAGGAGATGGCCAGGCTCTTGTGTGAGAGCAACCAACTGAAGGACTGTAACTCTGCCCTTCATGAGCAGGTGAGACTTTTTCACAACCCTCCTTAAGGTGAGGGGTCCTGCAGCCTTCCTTCAGGTGAGGGGTCCTTCTGCACCCTTCCTTCAGGTGAGGGGTCCTTCTGTACCCTTCCTTCAGGTGAGGGCCCTTCCACACCCCTCCTTCAGATGAGGACCCACACCCCTCCCTCAAGTAAGGACCCTTCCACACCCCTCTTTCAGTTGAGGACTCTTCTACACCCCTCTTTCAGTTGAGGACTCTTCCACACCCCTTTTTCTGTTGAGGACCCTTCTGCACCCTTCTTTCAGTTGAGGACCCTTCCTTTGGGTGAGGACCTTTTTGCACCCGTCCTTCAGGTGAGGACCCTTCCACACCCCTCTTTCAGTTGAGGACCCTTCTACACCCCTCTTTCAGTTGAGGACCCTTCCACACCCCTTTTTCTGTTGAGGACCCTTCTGCACCCTTCTTTCAGTTGAGGACCCTTCCTTTGGGTGAGGACCCTTTTGCACCCGTCCTTCAGGTGAGGACCCTTCCGCACCCCTCCTTCAGGTGTAGCCCCTTCTACACCCCTCCTTCAGGTGAGGCCCCTTCCACACCCTTCTACTCCCCTCCTTCAGGTGAGGACCCTTCCACACCCTTCCACACCCCTCCTTCAGGTGAGGACCCTTCCACACCCCTCCTTCAGGTGAGGACCCTTCCACACCCCTCCTTCAGGTGAGGACCCTTCCACACCCCTCCTTCAGGTGAGGACCCTTCCACACCTCTCCTTCAGGTGAGGACCCTTCCACACCTCTCCTTCAGGTGAGGACCCTTCCACACCCCTCCTTCAGGTGAGTGAGGACCCTTCCACACCCCTCCTTCAGGTGAGTGAGGACCCTTCCACACCCCTCCTTCAGGTGAGTGAGGACCCTTCCACACCCCTCCTTCAGGTGAGGACCCTTCCACACCCCTCCTTCAGGTGAGGACCCTTCCACACCCCTCCTTCAAGTGAGGGCCCTTCCGCACACCTTCTTCAGGTGAGGACCCTTCCACACACCTTCAGATGAGAAGGACCCTTCCATATCCCATCTTCATATGAAAGTCTCTCTGCACTCCTCTAGGTGACCTTGCCACCATAACAGGTGAAAGTTATTAGCACCACGGATTCTAGATCCAGGGCAAATCAATGAGAGAATGAAATTTACTGCCATGTTTAGTGCTTGCTGTGAAGCTCATCATGCTGATGTCCACACTAATATTGTGTGTGTTTACAGTTGTCAGCACGAGACTCTGAGATGGATGCCCTGAGGCGCCAAGTGAGGGCACGAGAGGCCCAAGTAGAGGAGCTTCGCCAGGCCAGAGACCTCTTGGCCAACGATGCCCAGGTAATGTGCCACATCTGTCTTGCATGTGCTCCTACACAAGCTCACTCACACAAGGATACATTCACATACACTTGCACTTAAATATAGCACACTCACATATGTGTGCCCATACATGCACGCACAGGAAACAATAAACTGCTTGTAACGATTTGTAACCCTTTTTCCACTTGAGTCCTTGAAAGAATATGAGAGGACTTTTGTGTGCTTATGAGTTAGTGTCCCTGTCCTCAAGGACTGTCCATGTCTGTGCAGGTGGTGGTGGCAGCTGTTAAGCAGTGGCTTCACGAGCAGAAGACTGCTAATTCTAAACTCGCTGGGAAACTTCACCACCAGAACAAACAAATTCTTCTCCTCAACACCGAGAAGCAGTGAGTGTCTTTTTTTTTTTTGTAGACAAAGCAAGAGAGGGAAAGAGAGTGAGAGCTGGTCGCTGATTCATAAACTAATGAAACACTTTGTCAGTTTGTATTGTTCGTGTCTATTGCCTTTGGATGTATATGTATACAGTAAACCCTCTATTTAAATGAGCTAATTGAGGTCAGCAGGTGGCCAGTAATGACAGCTGTGATGGATAGAGAAGATTGTTTTGCCATGATTGTAACTGTGAACAATTCTGCGACCAGAGGACTTTGTCCATTGTTTCCAAATCTATTGATCCAGGGGATTTTGTTCCCTATTTCCCAACCCCATTAAATGGAGGGTTTACTATATATAGCATGTGTTTGTGTCAAGCCAGTTAGTGTGTGTAGCTGTCTGTCCACGTTTAGCACAGCTGACATGTACGTACCTTCCTGCAGGTTCTTGGCCGAGCGAAACACCAGCCTCCAAAGGACTAACCATGACCTCTCAGTCCAGCTCCATGACCTCCGAGTACGAGTGGGCCTTCCTCTCACCCCCACACCACCTGAGGTGACTGTATGCCTCCATACACTGTATTGATGTCTGTACATGTCTACTATGTGCATGTCCTTTATACAAATCACCATACACTATACATATCTATAAATATTTTACACTCCTCTACATAAATTTATATATATACATCTCCGTACATGATTTACACACAACCATACACCCCTAGATTATAATAAGTTAACCCTTGACTACTGTAACTTATCCCATTTATTGCTAAAACTCAACCCATTAATTACTGTAACTGAATCTGTTGATTACTGTAACTTCACTCATTGATTACAGAAGGTGGGCAAAATTGGCAGGATAGCATCCCCATCCCTTGGGACATATCAGAACCTGGGAATGTCCCCAACTCGGCCACTGTCCACTGGTGCCTACCTTGACAATTTCCTGGGGCTTTCTAGTCCTCTAGACACCAAATATGAGGATGTTCTAAGTGTAAGTATAATGTCTTCAAAGACTGGCTGTATGGGACAGTCATTTCTTCAAAAAGTTGGGTATTTTGGAGATGCTAGAGTCATCCTAGATTCATTTTTCATTAAGATTATGAAGTCATTATTTATTGGTTTAGTCATTATTAGGTGTTTTGGTTACACAGGAGTTAGCTTAACTGTAATGTCACCATACTTCGAGAAAGACGGCAACTGAGCGAATGCTGGTAAATGCGTTTTTCTTTGGGTCTCCTGCCTGGCTGGAGATGGCCATTGAGTTTAAAAACAAACTAGAGTTAATTGTTGATACTAGTCATATATTACTGAATTCCTGGCCTCATGGCACCTATTGGACTTACTTCTAAAGCTGAATATGTAATTTACCTGCACAACTTCCTCATCTAGATTGTTACACTTCCTAACAACCACTCTCAGACTGAAGTAGTACTAACTGATGCCTCTGTGGTTTATTTTTGTCTCTAGTTTATCCCTCTGTCTTTTTTGTCTTGCATGTCATGACTATGTTATTCCCTGGTTTCCCTGTCCTCCATTATTATTATAATCAAGGGGGAAGCGCTAAACCTGGAGGATTATACAGCGCCTGGGGGGGGGGGGGGATGTGGAAGGCATTCAGGCTTAATTCGGGGAACTGGAGCACAGATCCAATTCCCTAAATCAAGAGCCCCTCACCAACATCGAGGAACCTTCCTTGAGGGGTCCCTGTCCTCCAGTGTTGCAATATTTGATGCCTAGTCTTTCTAAATACCATAGGCTGTTCCTCGTAACTCCATGATTAACCGGGTAGTAGGCCTCCAGATTTTCTCCTAATTTTTGGATATTCCTGATAATGTGAGGGCTCTGTGCTGGTACTGCTGTCTCTTTACTAGTTCTGACATGTGTGTTTTTGTATGTTTGTGTGTGTGCTTTTGTGAGTGTGCATTTGTGTGTGTGCATTTGTATGTGTACTTGCCTAATTGTAGTTGCAGGGGTCAAGTCACAGCTCCTGGCCCTGCCTCATCACTGGTTGCTACTAGGCCACTCTTCCTGCCCCATGATCTTTATCATACCTCTTCTTGACAACTCTGTGACTGAAGAAATACAGTACTTCCTAACATCCCTGTGATTCATCTGAGTCTTTAACTTCTAATTGTGACCCCTTGTTGCTGTGTCCCATCTCTGGAACATCCTGTCTCTGTCCACCTGTCAATTCCTCTCAGTATTTTGCGTGTCATTATCATATCCCTCATCTCTCCTGTCCTACAGTGTCGTCAGGTTGATTTCCCGTAACCTCTCCTCGTAGGACATGCCCTTTAGCTCCGAGACTAGGCTTGTTGCAAACCTTTGCACTTTCTCTAATTTTCTTACGTGCTTGGCTAGGTGTGGGTTCCAAACTGGTGCCACATACTCCAGTATAGGCCTGACGTACACAGTGTGTGGGTGTATGTGTGTGTGTGTGTGGTGTGTATGTTTGTATGTGGTGTGTGTGTGTCTGTGTGTGTGTAAGAGAGAGAGAGAGAGTAAAAGTGAGTGAGTGAGATAGAGAGAGATGTAGATACGTATATGTATAGTATATACATGGAGAGAAAGGCAAGGGAGGAGGTTAGGAAAGGGGTAATAGGGAAGAGAAAGAAAAATAAAATCCGTGCACTGTATATATGAAACACTTGAAGCTGGAGAGTAACTTAGAGTGTGGTGTACAGACATGTTCATCAGAGGGCGGCAGCAGCAGCAGCAGCGGGTGTCAGGTACCAGGACTTGACCTGCCTGGAGCATCACATCTGGAGCGACTTGCACATTTAGCTGACTCCCTCCTCATCGCTTCCAGGCAAGTAGGCTGACACTATGCAAATGACCTCGATGGACCTCAAAGCTCCAAGAATGGAATTTAATTACCTTTGTAATTAGTGATCTAAGACTGCTGATGTTTGTTCTGTTATTAGTTGTTTTTCAACTCAGCAAAGCTTACCTTTATTTGTGTGGTTCAGCAATGTACTGCACAAGCAGTTACCTTCTCATTTATATGTAATGAGTAGAATTGTTTAATGTTATTACTCTAATGGAAATGCATGTTATCACTTGACTCCCCTTCCTCATTACAGGAACATCAGTAGAGCTTCAGGCCTCATTTCTAGCTATAACCCAGGAAAAATTACTTCAGCCATCTCCCTGGGTGACCTCACATCAAGCACTACATTAAGTCAAATGAGGTCAACTTTGGCACTTTCTAAAGCAACATCATCATCAACTGGCAACTTGGCTTCCTTCCTCTCCCATGACAGAAGTGATGATGCCATGAGCCCTGTATCTAAACTGAGTGGGAGGGTCACCGACTTCACCTTGTTATCACCAGGGCCAAGAGTCAAGTGCCGAGGAAATGAAGTCATCTTAGCTGCCCCAGTGAAGGAGAGGAGGTCATCACTTCGTATGTACAACAATGACAGCATAGAGGAGGCAGATGAAGAAGAGGTGCCAACCGATCATGCTACTAGCAAAATCCATACACTACATAAGCCATCTTCCTCCTTCAGGAAGTCTTCCAGAACATCTCCTTCCTCCAGCATCCTCCCGAGGTCCTGTAGTGCTTCACAAGGGTCATCCAGAACCTCCCCAGCATCCAGTACATCGCAAGGATCTTCTAGTACCTTGCATGAGTCTTCCAGTAATTTACATGAATCTTCCAGCACCTTAAAGAAATCATCTAGTGTCTCCTCAGTCTCTAGTACATTACAGGGGTCTGTATAATAATTTTAAGGGCTGTTCAGATTCTTAGTAATTATCCAATTATGGTCAGTTACCATTGTTTTTAAGGTGTTCATTAACTGTGAAATTGATCAGTGCCTTGTAGGGATTGACCAACACCTTGTATAATTGAAACAGCACCTTGGAGGGATTGACCAATACCTTGTATGATTGAAACAGCACCTTTTAGGGGTCATCCCTTGGGCTATAGCAGTGATTAGAATGTCCTAGGCATCCAGAATCCAGCAGCAGCAGTGTTCACTGTCTTCCAGATGTCATTAGAAATCAATAAGTAGTTTTATAGGCACTTAAAGCATTGGACTGTTGCTGGAGCTGCAAGGCATGATGTATGTGAAAAGTCTCTATTAACTAGAACTTTGTATATGGAGGAACATAGATGTGACATGTTTATGGCATACAAAATACTTTTTCAGTTTTATCGTTTTTTTAACAATAATAAAATACTCTTGGGATAAATATGATCAACAAGGACAAAAATCTGACCTGGTAGGATTCAGAAAGAGCAAATGCAAGCTGAGCACTCATGAGAGAGGTTGTGAAGCATTTTGTCATAAGAGTAATAAGGAACTGGAATAGGTAAATAATATCAGGTAAACTTGTTGACTCCACCTAGGGGTTCCAACATCAATACATAGTATTGGGCTGATTCACATTAGTCACTTGAAAGAGACGGGACCAAGTGTTTCAATCCCCGTCCCCCCTCATTCCTTATTAACTCCTCTAGGTAATTGCACTCACTCATGGTATGGGTGGTGTTCCTACACTTGATCACACATACTTACCCAAGCTCTATGGTGATTTATCATGTACTCTATATAGGGTAATTACTAATTTTCCCATGACTGTGTTACTACATATTTCAAGGAGAATTTAAACCAATTATGTATTACATATTTGTGTATATATTGATTTTGCAAGAAATTACTGTGAATATTCTAATTAAAGAGGTTCTGTTACTTCACAATACTGAAAACTTCACTTGACTTACATCACAAATAAAGGCTACCAAAAATTATCTATTTTCCAGCAAATATTTCTCATTTTTTTTTTTAAGTTTTTGAGGATCAGCAACCTTGAATTACTTATTGTTGCATACCAAACTCATAAATAAAAAAGTATAGATACAGTGGAACCTCTACTTGCGAGCGTGTCTATGTGCGAGTTTTTCCAAATACGAGCAGTCGATGGGTCGATTTTTTGCTTCCATACGCGAGCAAAATTTCCACAAGCGAGCAGACCTCAAGGCAGGTTCATTGACGCTGGTGAGGGACTCTTGCTCTTGATCTCGGGAATTGTATCTCATTTGTTCGTTGGACTATCTTATTGAAACTTGGGCAATGTATGATGGAAAGATGCTTCTTAACGTACACCAAAAATGAAAAATCTAAGCATAAATAATGGAGTTCACTTCTCAGCAATTAGCCACCCCTTTGCAGTAATTTCGAATGGTTTTTATGGTTGTATTCTCGTTTTTTTGGTCTCATTTGATAGAATGGAGATATATTACAGAAATAGATACGATTTTAATTGCTTTCACGATGAAAAGTACCTTGAAATAGAGCTCAACCTAGGAGAAATGGTCCATTGCTTGACTGTTTCAGAGTAAACAAATGACATCACTGTCCATTCCAATATGCAATCGTGAATGGGTTGACATTATTTATACAATTATTGCAATAAGGAATAACAGTAAATCTTATATTTTTTGTGTGAATGAAAATTACAAATTTTTTTTTTTTTTATTATCACACTGGCCGATTCCCACCAAGGCAGGGTGGCCCGAAAAAGAAAAACTTTCACCATCATTCACTCCATCACTGTCTTGCCAGAAAGGTGCTTTACACAACAGTTTTTAAACTGCAACATTAACACCCCTCCTTCAGAGTGCAGGCACTGTACTGTAATAATAATACATATAATAATAATAGTATAATAATATAATACAATAATAATCATAATAATAATATAATACAATAATCATAATAATAGTATAATATGTATAATAATAATCTTCTTTCTTTCAACACACCGGCCGTATCCCACCGAGGCGGGGTGGCCCAAAAGGAAAAATGAAAGTTTCTCCTTTTACATTTAGTAATATATACAGGAGAAGGGGTTACTAGCCCCTTGCTCCTGGCATTTTAGTCGCCTCTTACAACACGCATGGCTTATGGAGGAAGAATTCTTTTCCACTTTCCCATGGAGGTAAGAGGAAATAAACAAGAACAAGAACAAGAACTAGAAAGAAAATGAAGAAAACCCAAAGGGATGTGTATATATATGCTTGTACATGTATGTGTAGTGTGACCTAAGTGTAAGCAGAAGCAGCAAGATGTACCTGAAATCTTGCATGTGTATGAGACAGAAAAAAAAGACACCAGCAATCCTACCATCATGTAAAACAATTACAGGCTTCAGTTTTACACTCACTTGGCAGGACGGTAGTATCTCCCTGGGCGGTTGCTGTCTACCAACCTACTACCTAGGTATAATAATAATGTACTACATATAATAATTATAATAATAGATGGCTTCAAAAGGCTGTCACTAGATGGCAGTGTTTACCAAAATAAAGAGGGAGCGGTTGTGGCCGCCTCCACCTGTTACATAATGACATTTTATTCATTCTAGAGTATACATCATGTTTCTATGTTATTTATATTGTTGTCATATTAGATGAACTGTGATAGATAAATAAGCCGTATAGATGATGATAGCTAAATTATTCTTGAAGTATTTTGCCTGGTCTCCAGACACTCTTGTCCACCGCCGACACCGCCCATACCACTACATGAATGACATATTTTATTCATTCTAGAGTATATATCATGTTTCTATGTTATTCATATTGTTTGCTATGTCATATTAGATGAACTGTGATATAAATAAGCTGTATAGATGATATTAGTGAATTATTCATGAAGTATTTTGCCCAGTCTCCAGGCAAACTCGTCCACTGCCGACACTGCCCATACCACTACATGAATGACATATTTTATTCATTTTAGAGTATATATATCAGGTTTCTATGTTATTTATATTGTTTATTATGTCATATTAGATTAAGTGAGATAGATAAATAAGCCGTAGAGTTGATATTAGCGAAATTATTGAAGTACAGAATTCCACTGGAACGGATTAATTGCATTTCAGTTAATTTAAATGAGGAAAATTGACTCTGCAAACGAGCAAATCCAGTTGCGAGCAAGGTCATGGAACGGATTAAACTCGCAAGTAGAGGTTCCACTGCATATTAATAGATCATATTAATGGTAGACAGTACCAACAAGTTGATAAATAAGACACATGTACAACATTTTGGTATCTTTATTTCCAAAATGTTTCAACTGCACATCAAGCTTCTGCAGTGGAGCACAAGAGGTGACTGATACACCTGAGAGGGACAAAAAAAGAGACTGAGGTGTTCAATTCCTCAGTCTTGATAAAAGGGGAGGTAATTTTGAGGTGTAATTTTTAGTGATCAATGTTATGAATTCAACAGTTTCTATTAAGGCTTAGGGAGTACCTTAAAATTGCCTCCCACTTCCATCAAGCTGAGGGACTGAACACTTCAGTCTCTTCTCCACTTCTGTACTTGACTGAAGAAGTCTGCTGTGCACTCAAAAAATTGGGAAATAAAGATGCCAAAGTGTTGGAAGTATCTCTTATTATTAGTACAATATGTACATGTTCATTTAGCCAGCTTTTCCATGACCAAACTGAAAAAAAAATGCAACAGAGTAAAATTGTCAAGTTTCTCAGTAACCACAAGTTAGTTTATCTTCTCAGTGTTACATACAAAGATTATGCTGATCTGATGACTGTGCAGGTGTGACCTACTTGGTCTGACCTGGTGTAATGTACCTCATCTGTGACAATGTGACATACCAGAATTACTAGTGTGTTGTACAAGGAAAGTGCTTGTGTGACATATCAGGACTGTGTTGGTGTGGTGTATGAGGACAGTGCCAGTATTTTGCATCTGTACATTGGCAGTGTGATACATGTGGACAGTGTCAGTGTGACTTACAAGAACTATGTCAATATGATGTATGAAGATCCTGCCTGAGTGATGCACCTGGACTATGTCAATGTAACATAGCAGGATTATGTATGTGGGAAGCACAGGAAGCATCCTGTTATAAAACCTCTAATACAAAGTAAGTGCAACATCCTTATAATAATAGTTGCTGTAGTTGCCATAGCTTTTGTCATTCAACCCCTACTCTGTCTTGATATTTGAAGCCCCGGTCACTGGCCTTAGATGTTGGAGGGTATCCCTAACATATTACACCATGGATGTGGATATTCTTTCCCAACCTAAAATAACGGTTCTTCCTTTGCTAACCCGACCTTTGTTATCCACATTGAAAAATCTACAATAATAATGGCTAGGACTAAAACCTCCAGAAGCTGATATGACTGAATATTTCAATCTTGGACAAATTTGGATATTTATCCCTGGATATTTCTTAAACATACCTAACCTAAAGTAACAGTTCTTCCCTGACTAACGACCTTTATTTTCCAGGGAAAAATGTTCAGACCTTAAATATTGGACATTTCAGTCCCAGGTTTTTCAACCCCAGACATTTCAACATGGATATTTCCTAACGTACCTTAACCATTTTTTCTTTACTAACTTGTCCTTTGGTATCCATGTTGAAACATTCAGGACTGAAACATCGCATTGAAATGTTTAGGGCTGAAACATTCAGGGGTGGAACTTTCAGGGCTGAAACATCAGGGTTGAAATGTACAGAAACTGATACTTCACTATTTCAGAGCAAATAGTTAAAAAGAACATCAAACTTCACAGCTATTCAAATCAGCTACCTCACTATAACAGGTACTGTACTGCATAATATCATGAAGGATATTTTAATGTGAATCCCTGTATCGCAGGTAGCATACCTTTCCTAACATTACAAGTGAGGCAATACTAACAACATTACTGTGAAACCAAGGAACCAGAGCTACCCACTCTTTACCTGGATAAAACCAGATCACCTCCCATTTCTCATATGCCAAATGACCCCTACAGGGGTCAAGAATAGTCAGCTCTCTCTCTCTCTGATAGAAGTTCCCTCTTTTTTTTTTATACATCAATTTTACAGGCTAAGAGCTGTTATTCTACCTCAACTCATTTCAAAGCCAAGCCCTATCTAAGGTATACTACCATCCCTTCCCCTTCCCCAGGATGTGACCCACAATGGTCAACTAGCATCCAGGTACTTACTGCTAGGAGAACAGGGACAGTAAGTGTAGAGAAACATGCTCTTTACAGTGCAATTTTCATTTTTGTGATGGACCAAGCACATTGAACATTTATATCATGTATGTATTGTGAGGGCTTTCCATGTATTCAATTCTGGATGCTTTTATTCAATTGCATTTTTAAAAAACTTGCACTGTATAGAGGAACTTTATAAGCAAGCTGATTGTATAATAATAATTATTAAGCAAAATATAACACTCATTCCTGGTCCACTAAAATTTACCATTTTTTCATTAACACAAATATTTCTTATGGTCCAGAATTTTTTTGCATTTTTAGAATAATTTTGTGATAGACTTTGATACTTAATTGCAAGTGATGCCTTAATCTTTTAAGCTAATAGCTTAGTATAGCATATGTAACTGTATATTTATGTAAATTAGGAATTGTTATGCACAATAAAAAATGCTTATTAATTAATTTTTAATATCCAGTGAGTAACAATAAGTCTATAGACTTCAGTGATCAATAAGGCTACTATAGTATATTTACTTTTTATCACCCATATGACTGTAGTGCTGTTTTAATAATAGTGCTTTTTCTTGGCTACTGCAATACTAATCATCAAGTATAATATTATCCTTATTATAATTATGACTCTGAGTATAATGATCTCAGTTTAACCCTTAAACTGTCCAAACTTAGATCTATGTTTGCACGCATAGCACTCCGACCTTGATTTTCTCCATAAGAATGTAAAAAAAAAGTAGATCTACATTCGGAGCGATACGCGAGCAAACGTAGATCTACGTTTGGACAGTTTAAGGATTAATGAAGTGAGTGTACTCGCAACTCATGAAAACTATCCAGTCATGGTATTGTGCCGTTTTGTTCTAAATGTAAACAGTTGTTTATATTTACCCCAAGTAAGTTTCTGTGTACAGTATGTTGACAGTAATATGGACAAGAGCTGGCACTGCCCACTGGCTAATAGTTGGGTTGGGGTTTCTCATAAAGCTTATGAATGAGTTGTATATGTGGCTTTCACCCCCTTCCCAGGAAATAGTTTTCTGGTTGGGGCTCTCTTATGACCTTTTATTGTCTGTTTGTTAATGTGATGGACTGTGGGTTTGAATCCTGTTAATTTTTTAGAACTGTCTTAGTTACCGTAAATTTATACATATTGTAGAAGAGACTTCATCATGGCGTTACTGTTGGTGCATCAAAGTGTATTATTATTATTATTATAATCAAAAAGAGCATCAAAGTGCAATGAACACTGATCAGTGAAAGAGGACCTTATTGAGCTGGAGGTCAAACTATGTATATAGGTAATCATTTCTTTTAATCTTTTTCTCATGGGATTTCCCTCACTCATTCTGTATATATCTGGATACTTAATAACACACACACATACCATACACAGGTACAGTATATTGCAATAACTCATTACAGTATCGCTAATTTAGCAGCTCATTCTTGCACCACAAGTAATAATCATCCACATTTGTAGGTTTTTCCTTTATTTTTGGACACCTCGTCCCCTAAAGGGAGGGTTAATGATGCTGGGAGGGGCTTGTGATTCATTGCATCAAACCTATCTGCCTCCCATTTCCTAGGCACTGCAAAACCACTATGGGTTTAGCACTTCTCCTTCAATATAATAATTGGCCATCTTGTTACCAGGTGAGTGGTGACATTTTTCTATATCTTGCTTATTTGGGACCAAATGTACATTGCTGTAGGTTTGTGTAGCCCAACCCTCCCTCACTTAATTTAACCTTACTAAAAGAAAATAACGGTTACTATTTAAATTTTCAGGAAGCATTAAGAAACTGACTTTCAGAACCTCATAAAAAATTAATGTAGTAAAATAAGGATAGGTGGAATTTAGGGATGAAAAATACATTTGTAAATATTCACTAACTTTATTCAAAACTACACACAAATAATAATAATAATAATAATAATAATAGTAATATAATAGCACTGTTTATGATAAAACAGTACAAGAGAATCATAGTGGTAAAAAATTTATTATATACTTAACCAGTGCCCAATCAACTCGACTCAGCACTGTATGACCCATACAAGTTTAGCGCCTGTGTGTGAATACAGTATGATAATATCAGCTTTACTTCTGCAAAAAAAATAAATTACATCACATTAGAAAGCACAAGCGAATTGCATTATAAATGGCACTTGTCTACACAATTTTATGGGATTTATCATTGTATATCTATTAGACGTGAGGAAACACTGAACCACATTGTATGGTGATATAGTATAAGGGTGAATATTAAGCCTGCTCATTTTGAGGCAGTTTGCAAGAAATCTTTCTACTACTACCCCAAATTCCATAAATTCTTTGGTCCCATGACTATAACTTCCTCTGTGGTTCGTATATCTACGTTATTATATTTAGGGGAAGTGCAAAATCCACAGGGGTGTTAAACAGCACCTGAGGAATGGGAGGCAATCAGGTTTGGTGCAAGGAAGTGGATAATAAGTACAATTCCTTGGATCAAGAGCCTATTGCCAGGATTGAGAAACCTCCCCTGATCTATAGTTTTTCCTTCAAGAGAAGCACCTTGATGCTGATGAACAGGTCTTGATAAAAGGAACTGGAGCTACCTTCCTATGAATCAAGTTTGACTACCCTCCATTTCCCAGACACTTGTACAACCCCTCGTGGTTTAATGCTTCCCCTCATGAATACACCCGAACTAAATATGCTTTTGTCACTACACTGTCATATTACACAAACTCAGCATCCTGTATCTCGCTGTATGCAAGAGGCCCAGCAGCTGTACCTCACAAACCTCAAGAGGTAGAGGAGCTACAGCTCATCTCAAGAAACCTAAGAGCTATAATTCAACCCTCCTAAGAAATTCATGTGCTGGGGATAAACACCTTTGAGAGGCTCAGGAGCTGAAGATCAACACTCTCAAGAGATTCCAAAAGTCAGTGTCTGATTGGCTGGGAGGTGGCTCATACGTTGGATTGCATTCTACCAGCAGTAACATCCTGGCTGATCAGGCCCTGATCCACTGGGAGGCCTGGTCAGATCGGGCCTTTGGGGTGAGGGGCATGGACCCTCGGAACACCCTCTATGTAGGTAGAGGCCCAGGAGCTGTAGCTCAACACCCTCAAAGAAGTCCAGGAGCTTGAAACCAACCCAGTCAGAAACTGAGCAAGTTTGAACTTACACAGCACAAAATGCACCCCAATCTTTTCCTAGGTAAGACAGGAACATTGAAACTATGAAGCTGATCAGAAGTACTGCTTCACATCACACTAATCTTGGAAGGAAAAAAACTCTTGACTACTTCATACATCCCTTTTTTTTGGGAGGGGAAAAGGATACCTAGTAATAATAATATCAGCAGTATTAATATAATTTTCCAACACATAATTGACAAGATTTTTACTCGTACTTTTGTAAATCAGTTTGCTCTGACTTATATGGGCTAATTATTAATTTATTATTTAATAAAATAAAATAATTTAGCATTATATGAGTGAAACAAATAAATACAGGCCGATTACATTTTGATTACAATAATAATAAGCTTCAAATACATTTTCTCTTCAAGCTTGGAAGGCGCTTGATGCTGGCAAAGGGTTCTCAATGTAAGGAATTGGAGCAACTCAACCCTTGGATCAAACCCAGTTACCTCCCATTTGCCAGGTACAATATGGCCAGTACAGATGCAGCTCTTCCCCATGACTGCAATAATACAGTAATTCAGATATTCCAGCCTTACTTATGGAGCTGATGATCAACTGGGAACAGAGTCAGCAAGGCAATGATACAAACTGACAAGTGCAAACACACACACTAGTAGCTGTGGATCCTTTCAATACAACATTTTGCCCAAGGCTGGATCTCATAAAGTGAAACTTGAGCATGTGATAGAAGCACAACTGTACTGCTAAGATTAATTGAAAGTGAATCTAATGCCTGGGTAGCCTATCAGTGAGTAGCTTACTATTTGGTGTGGTTGTTAATTTACTGCTCCTGTTTCTCAATGGCCACTTTAAGCTGTGATAATTTGTGTCTTGTTTGAAATGAAGCGCCACTGTACTACGTCAAGGTAACTTGACCAGTAAAGTCGCGTACCCTGGTCTGATGCCCACATTCACTTCCTGGCCAGGCCACTTTCCCTTCCTCTTGTCACTGTTTTTAACAGTGCTGTGACCCTTAGGGTTCAGTGCTTAAATTGATAATTATAAATTCTTAGTCCCTCTTGAAATGCCAAACCAAAAATATTTCAGAATGCTACATGTCCTTGTAGATTCCTTGATGCTGGTAAGGGGCTCTTGATGTAAGGAACTGAACCTGTCCTCCAATACCCTCCACTGAACCTGAGTGCCTCTCATTCCATCAGATGTTGTGCATCCCCCAGAGGGTAATTTAATGTTGTATTACCCATTAAAATTTAGAGGTTTTTTGTAAATAAAGGTATAACACTGTTTATCACTTTCCATGAAGATGATAATGCAAATATAATAACACACTTTGAAAAGGAAACCCAGCAGATATGTAATATTGTATTAAAAGCCACTTACAGTTTTACAAGTACACTAATAGTTTTATGAAGTACTATTCAAAGGTGCCATAAATGAGTCAGAGGACAGCCACCTGGCTCTCCTAGTTCATACAGTGACTAAGGGCAATGTATAGTGTAAATATTATGCAGAGAATTCATAGTGTGGAAATTAAGAGATGTGGAGTTACTAAAAGTATTAGTCAGAGGGCTGAAGAGAGGTTGTTGAGGTGGTTTGGTCATTTAGAGAGAATGGAACAAAGTAGAATGACTTGGAGAACGTATAAATCTGTAGGGGAAGGAAGGCAGGGTAGGGGTCGTCCTCAAAAAGGTTGGAGGGAGGGGGTAAAGGAGGTTTTGTGGGCGAGGGGCTTGGATTTCCAGGAAACATGTGTGACCATGTTAGATAGGAGTGAATGGAGACATGGGTTTTGGGACCTGACAAGCAGTTGGAGTGTGAGCAGGGTAATATTTTGTGAAGAGATTCAGGGGAACTGGTTAGCCAGATTAGAGTCCCGGAAATGGGAGCTAAAATGCCTCCACTTTATAGGAAGGGTTTGGGATATTGGCAATTTGGAGTGACTATCTAAACTGTCGTATCTGGGCGTCTCTGCTAAGACAGTGATTATGCATGAGTGATGGTGAAAGTGTTGACTGATAGTGAAAGTTTTTTTCTTTCTTTTTGGGTTTTTCTTTCTTTAGGGTCACCCTGCCTTTGTGGGAGACGGTGGACGTGTTAAAAAAAATATGTATATACGTATATGTATGTATGTATGTATATATGTATGTATGTATATACATACATACATACATACATACAGTGGACCCCCGCATACCGTTGGCATCACATAATGTTAAATCCACATACTGATACATTTTATCGCTAAGATTTTGCCTCGCATACCGCTAAAAAACTCGCTCAACGCTATTCGTCTGAGACGCGTCTAATGTGCGGCCTGAGCCAGCCTCACATGTTCCGCGGGTGGCATTGTTTACCAGCCAGCCTCCGCGGTAACATCCAAGCATACAATCGGAACATTTCGTATTATTACATCGTTTTTGGTGATTTTATCTGCAAAATAAGTGACCACGAGCCCCAAGAAAGCTTCTAGTGCCAGCCCTACAGGAATAAGGGTGAGAATTACTATAGAGATGAAGAAAGAGATCATTGCTAAGTATGAAAGTGGAGTACGTGTCTCCGAGCTGGCCAGGTTGTATAGTAAACCCCCAATCAACCATCGCTACTATTGTGGCCAAGAAAACGGCAATCAAGGAAGCTGTTCTTGCCAAAGGTTCAACTCTGCTTTCGAAACAGAGATCGCAAGTGATAGATGATGTTGAGAGACTCTTATTGGTGTGGATAAACGAAAAACAGATAGCAGGCGATAGCATCTCTCAAGCGATCATAAGTGAAAAGGCTAGGAAGTTGCATCAGGATTTAATTAAAAAAATGCCTGCAACTAGTGACAATGTGAGTGAATTTAAGGCCAGCAAAGGTTGGTTTGAGAGATTTAAGAAGCGTAGTGGCATACATAGTGTGATAAGGCATGGTGAGGCTGCCAGTTTGGACCACAAAGCAGCTGAAAAATATGTGCAGGAATTCAAGGAGTACATAGACAGTGAAGGACTGAAACCTGAACAAGTGTTTAATTGTGATGAAACAGGCCTATTTTGGAAGAAAATGCCAAGCAGGACCTACATTACTCAGGAGGAAAAGGCACTCCCAGGACATAAGCCTATGAAAGACAGGCTTACTCTTCTCATGTGTACCAATGCTAGTGGTGATTGCAAAGTGAAGCCTTTATTTGTGTATCACTCTGAAATTCCCAGAGCATTCAGGCAAAAGAATATCCTCAAGGCTAATTTGTGTGTGCTGTGGAGGGCAAACAGTAAGGCATGGGTCACTAGGAACTTTTTCTATGACTGGTTACACCAAGCATTTGCCCCCAATGTGAAAAATTACCTAACTAAAAAGAAATTAGACCTTAAGTGCCTCCTGGTGTTAGACAATACCCCTGGTCATCCTACAGACTTGGCAGAGCGACTTTGTGGGGACATGAGCTTCATTAAGGTCAAGTTTTTGCCTCCTAATACCACTCCTCTCCTGCAGCAGATGGACCAGCAGGTTATTGCAAACTTCAAAAAACTGTACACAAAAGCTCTGTTTGAAAGGTGCTTTGTAGTGACCTCAGAAACTCAATTGACTCTAAGAGAGTTTTGGAGAGAGCACTTTAATATCCTCAATTGTGTAAACCTTATAGGTAAGGCTTGGGAGGGAGTGACTAAGAGGACCTTGAACTCTGCTTGGAAGAAACTGTGGCCAGAATGTGTAGACCAAAGGGATTTTGAAGGGTTTGAGGCTAACCCTGGGAATCCTATGCCAGTTGAGGAATCCATTGTGGCATTGGGAAAGTCCTTGGGGTTGGAGGTTAGTGGGGATGATGTGGAAGAGTTGGTGGAGGAGGACAATGAAGAACTAACCACTGATGAGCTGCTAGATCATCTTCATCGGCATGAGGCCACACCTGAGGAAACTGCTACGGAGGACGGGAGAGAGAAATTGAAGAAGTTGCCTACTTCAAAGATTAAGGAAATGTGTGGAATGTGGCTTAAAGTGCAAACCTTCATGGATGAAAATCACCCTCAGACAGCTGTTGCAAGCCGTGCTGGTGACTATCACACTGACAATGTTGTGAACCACTTTAAGAAAGTCATAAAGGAACAAGAGGTACAGACCTCTATGGACAGATATGTTGTGCGACAGAAGTCCAGTGACTCTGAAGCTGGTCCTAGTGGCATTAAAAGAAGAAGGGAAGTAACTCCGGAAAAGGACTTGACACCTCAAGTCTTAATGGAAGGGGATTCCCCTTCTAAACACTAAGAATCTCTCCTCCTCCCATCCTATCAATCATCACCAGATCTTCCATAAAGGTAAGTGTCATGTAACTGTGCATGTCTTCTTCAGTTTGTGTGTATTAAAATTAATATTTCATGTGGTAAAAATTTTTTTTTTCATACTTTTGGGTGTCAGGAATGGATTAATTTGATTTCCATTATTTCTTATGGGGAAAATTGATTCGCATAACGATAATTTCGCATAACATTGAGCTCTCAGGAACGGATTAATATCGTTATGCGGGGGTCCACTGTATACGTATATATATATTTTTTTTAACTAGTCGGCCGTCTCCCACCGAGGCAGGGTGACCCAAAAAGAAAGAAAATCCCCAAAAAGAAAATACTTTCATCATCATTCAACACTTTCACCTCACTCACACATATTCACTGTTTTTGCAGAGGTGCTCAGAACACAACAGTTTAGAAGCACATACGTATAAAGACACACAACATATCCCTCCAAACTACTAATATCCCAAACCCCTCCTTTAGAGTGCAGGCATTGTACTTCCTATTTCCAGGGCTCAAGTCCGGCTATATAAAAATAACCGGTTTCCTTGAATCCCTTCACTAAATATTACCCTTCTCACACTCCAACAGATTGTCAGGTCCCAAATACCATTTGTCTCCATTCACTCCTATTGAACACACCTCTCCTCACTTAGCGACATACTTGTTTACCAATGCCTCGGACTTACGATGGGCACTCTGACCAGTATTCATACCTAAATAATGTATATCAGTGCTGATTTCCTCTATTCTGTTTATTTCAATATACAGTACACTTCTGTATAAACATTTAAAAATATACCAGAAATGTTATAAATGGTGCAAAGGTAACGTTAAAACATTATCAAAGATGGTTGACAGAAACCCATTACCATTATAGTATGCTCCTCACTTAGCAACAAATTTGTTTAACGACGTGGTCTCAGGAACGGAACTCCATCGTTAAGTGAGGAGAGAGTGTATATATACTGTATATATATTTTAACAAATCAACTGTTTCCCACAGAGGCAGGGTGACCCAAAAAGAAAGAAGAAACTTCACCATCAAAGTTTATTCTTTGTCTTTGCAGAGGCTCTCAGATACGACAGTTTAAATGTCCCCCCAAACTGCCAATATCCGAAACCCTTCCTTTAAAGCGCAGGCCTTGTACTTCCTATTTCCAGGACTCAAGTCCAGCTAACCAGTTTCCCTGAATCCCTTCACAAAATATTACCCTGGTCACAATTCAACAGCTCGTTAGGTCCCAAAAACCATTAGTCTCCACTCTTGTCTAACACACTTATGCACACTTGCTGGAGGTTCAAGCCCCTTGCCCACAAAACCTTCTTTACCCCTCCCTCCAACCTTCCATATCCCACTGAGGGAGGGTGACTCAAAAATGAAAGTTTCTCTTTTTAAAATTTAGTAATAGTATTATACAGGAGAAAGGGGTTACTAGTGCCTTGCTCCCAGCATTTTAGTTGCCTCTTACAACACGCATGGCTTATGAAGGAAGAATTAATTTTTACTTCCCCACAGAATTAAGAGGAAATAAAGAAGAACTAGAACTATTAAGAAAATAGAAGAAAACCCAGATGGATGGGTGTGTGTGTGTGTGTGTGTGGGTGGGTGGGTGTGGGTGTGTGTGTGTGTGTGTGTGTGTGTGTGTGTGTGTGTGTGTGTGTGTGTGTGTGTGTGTGTGTGTGTGTGTGTGTGTGTGTGTGTGTGTATATATATATATATATATATATTATATATATATATATATTATATATATATATATATATATTATATATATATATATATATTATATAGAGTCAGGTCTGCAATAGTTCATGTACTTGTAGAAATAAAGATTATTATAATTATTATTATTATTATTATAATCATTATATAATTCCCCAGGTGAGCATTATCTTAGTGTCAGGTACACACTTGGACTCAACTATTCTTCTATAATAATTATTAATGAGATCCTGAAGGCAGAAGGAAGACCATGTTTACAGCCTCAGGATGATGCTAGGTTCAGTTCTGCTGTTTCAGAAATAATGGAATTTCAATATAGTTTAACCATATTTACTCTTCCACCAGATATAAAACGCAAATTGAAAATATTACGCAGGATGTGTTCAGTTATACTTATTTGTCACCTCTGGGATGTAATGAAAATTAACATTCTCTTGATATATGTTAATGAATGAAATATACATATACAGTGGACCCCCGCCTTATGATATAATTTCATTCCAGAAGTATGTTCAGATGCCGTTACCGAACGAATTTGTTCCCATAAGGAATATTGTGAATTGGATTAGTCCGTTTCAGACCCCCAAAAATACATGTACAAAAGCACTTACATAAATACACTTACATAATTGGTCGCATTGGAAGCTGATCGTAAGGCGGGGGTCCACTGTGTGTGTATAATATATATATATATATATATATATATATATATATATATATATATATATATATATATATATATCTCTATATATATATACACACACACACTCAGGGAGAGTGACCTAGTAGCGATCAGTGAAGAGGCGGGGCCAGGAGCTCAGACTCGACCCCCGCAACCTCAACTAGGTGAGTACAACTAGGCGAGTACACACACACACACACACAAATACACAAACATAACATATATACATACATACTCAGATGAGGATCAGGCAGGACTTCAAAGAGACCTGGACAGACAGGGAAGGGCACAGAAGACCGCAGACAGAGTATAGGCTAGGTGGCCAAAGACTGCAAACCTCGCTCAAGGAGAAAGATCTTGGGGTGAGTATAACACAGAGCATGTCTCCGGAAGCTCACATCAACCAGATAACTGCTGCAGCATATGGGGGCCTGGCAAACCTGAGAACAGTGTTCCGATACCTTAGTAAGGTATCGTTCAAGACACTGTACACCATGTATGTCAGCCCCATACTGGAGTATGCAGCACCTGTTTGGAACCCGCACTTGATCAAGCACTTCAAGAAATTAAAGAAAGTGCAAAGGTTTGTGACAAGGTTAGTTCCAGAGCTAAGGGGAATGTCCTATGAAGAAAGGTTAAGGGAAATCGGCCTGACGGCACTGGAGGACAGGAGGGTCAGGGAAGACATGATAACGACATATAAAATACTGCGCAGAATAGACAAGGTGGACAAAGACAGGATGTTCCAGGGAGGGGACACAGAAACAAGAGGTCACAATTGGAAGTTGAAAAGTCAGATGAGTCAAAGGAATGTTAGAAAGTATTTCTTCAGTCATAGAGTTGTCAGGCAGTGGAACAGCCTAGAAAGTGACGTAGTGGAGGCGGGAACCACACACAGTTTTCAGACGAGGTTTGATAAAGCTCATGGAGCAGGGAGAGAGAGGACCCAGTAGCAACCAGTGAAGAGGCGGGACCAGGAGCTAAGACTCGACCCCTGCAACCACATATAGGTGAGTACACACACACACAGATACATACATACGATAAAGCTCTTGGAGCAGGAAGAGAGTGAACCTAGTAATGACCAGTGAAGAGGTGGGGCCAGGAGCTATGATTGAACCTCTACAACCACAAATAGGTGAGTATACAGTAGACTGTTGATTAAGAAGTGATCTGTAGTGTTTTCCATATACAGTTATTACAAAATTGTAGCATATTTTTGATCATTGCATTGTGAAATTCATCTATGATGGTGCCACTTTAGGGAAAAAATAGCTAAAAGCCCATACAAGAAGGTCAGTTACTGCTAATTTCACTGTAACTGCACATTGCTGTGCCATTAATGGTCATTCACTCACTCTAGCTGTATTTACACAAGTGTTGAATGTATTAGTGATTGATATTAAATTGTGGAAAGTACAGTAAATGAAAAGTGAAGGGATAATCTTGTGGCACTGCCATATGAGGATGCTGGAGACAATTTTTATATGCAAATTGATAGGGTTGACATGAACTGTAGTCCGTGTCCAATCACTTACTTTTCTGCTGTACTCGCCACGTGCAGGTAGCAGAAACTCTACCACTAGTCTCCCTGTGATGCTTGTTGGAAGGGAAACCCATACCCTCAAGAAATCCATATTCATCAAAAGACTAGACAAGATCATCGCAGCTCTCTCCATCGATGACCTAAGTACAGTGGACCCCCGCTTAACGATCATCTCCCAATGCGACTAATTATGTAAGTGTATTTATGTAAGTGCATTTGTACGTGTATGTTTGGGGGTCTGAAATGGACTAACCTACTTCACAATATTCCTTATGGGAACAAATTCGGTCAGTACTGGCACCTGAACATACTTCTGGAATGAAAAAATATCGTTAACCGGGGGTCCACTGTACTACCTAAGCTCTCCCTGATGGTCTGGCTATATCTAATTACTATATTCATCCAAGAAACATTGAACCGGAGGGATACCAGCACATCACACCTTGTTGGAACTGATATTCTTACAACCATCTATCCAAGGACTGCCCAATTAAGGACAGGAAATTCTGCTTGGAATGCAGAAGTGAAGGCCACAATTTCAAGTCTTGCACCATCACTAATACTCCAATATGCCTGAGCTCTTGCAACAAAATGCCCTCTGAGGAAAGAAACAGTTGCAAAGAAAAACAGAAACACCAAGAAGATGACCTTCAAAAAATCTCCAATTTATGCCGCTATCACTAAGCTCGGCCAACACTACTAATATTCTTCAAGCCACTCAGCAGGCACCCATCACCACCACTAATTCCCTTTCTCCACTTCCAGACAGCACTCCATCTAAAGTTCTTTACTGTATCGTGGGTTGATTGCCAATACAACGAACCCAGGATCCCAGATTCTTTGCATAGTGTACAATGTCCCAAACATTGTTAACTTCACTGCACCAGCTGACCTGACACTTTTTCTCTGTCCACTCTACTGCTTGATGAACTCCAACTGCCATCAAACATTCTACAGCCAAAACGAATGCATCTATACAATCATCCATTACCTCCAACATTACTTCACATGCACAGCCAGCTGCCAAACTACCAACCACTCTCTACCCTGCTCCTACCCAGCCATAGATATTAATCTCAAGGCTCCCAACCTACTCCTGCTACACAACCAGCCAAAACCAACGAAATTCAGCCTATAGAATCATCTGAGGAAGAAGGGGTTGACATCTTCAAAAGGGGACTGGATGGATGGTCGGACTGGAATGAGACAACCACATCTTCTACACCCTTCCATGCAGTGACAACTACAGTGAAGAGAAAATCTGAATATTATTTTTAGTTTGCTGAATTACAAAGCTTTAAAAAACTTGGTTGGCTTTTTTAGGGGGGTTTAATGAATGTAACCTTAATTTTCCCATATGTTCTTCTGGGGCCTAGAGCAGCTGTATAAAGTACTGCAGGGTAAAAGAGAGCCTTAACCATCCACCTCAGCAAACATTCCACAATCTTCCACCTCAGCCCAGTAGGGCCGCAGCATCCTTCTCCACTCTGTTCAGAATCATTAACATACACCAGCAAATACAATTTAAGGTAAGAAATATTATTTCTGGAATATTTATAGCCTTAAGAAATGCAATAAACATAAAACTTGACGACAACCAACTACAATTACATTATCATTTTTATTTTTTTACAATTAGGAGACACCCAAAAGTACAAAGAACATAACTCTAATTTTCCAATATAATCTTCGGTTTGTCTGGACGCCATTTTCAAGAACATACTACAATCACTGTTGACAGTCAACTATGTACTCGCCTATAAGTGGTTGTATGTGTGTGTGTATATATATATATTTATTTATTTAGTGACTTAATTTTAAGCACTTCCCAGAGGTGACGAC
This sequence comes from Cherax quadricarinatus, assembly GCF_038502225.1. Lineage (NCBI taxonomy): Eukaryota > Metazoa > Arthropoda > Malacostraca > Decapoda > Parastacidae > Cherax > Cherax quadricarinatus. The sequence continues at coordinate 20,932,700 of NC_091334.1, read as the reverse complement.
TCGCATCATCTCAGCCATCACACAGGCACAAGGCTTCGTTTGTGGCCTAACCCTCCCCTTCCTTGAATCAAACCCAACTGTCTTCCCCCATTCCTCCTCCCCCCCTTTATGCATTGTGTGACCCTTCTGGATTTAGAGCTTTCCCCTGATAAGACAATAATAAGCTAGCATGACTCGTGAGAGCTTCCTCGAGTCATACAGTTACACGAGACACACTGCTTAAGCTACCCTTCAAGAACTGTGCCTGGTAAGGGTCTTGATGTGAGGAATTGGAGCTAACTCCTCTTCCTTGGATTAAGTTCCATTGCTTTGCATTCCATACTAACTGAATCCTATGGATTTAGTGGTTCAACAAAAGAATTAATAACTCGGGTCAGATTTGTCTAGGTGTTAGACAACAAAAATTAGAATTTAATATTTTGATCATGTTTAGAGCTATCTAACTGAGCAATGCTAACAGCTTCTAACAACCATAGTAAAGTTAGGAAATATAGATGAGAATCTCACTATGCTATGTAAGTAACATTATATAAGGTGTACTGGGGATCAAACTTTCTCAATGGAGATGTCTTGATGCCAGTGAGGAAGCTGGATAAATCCTCTCCTTCCCTACATAGAACACCTCAGTGCCACACAGCTGCTGACTGCTACGACTTTGGTGCTTCCCAATCATTAAAATTAACGGTGATCTATGGAGTGGTGTTGTTGATGGAAGGTTTGATCCTCGGTAACACCCGAGTTGCTGTACACACACACTTCTGTACCACCAGGATACTCTTTAATTATTATTATACATGTAATAATTAAGACTTGTTAGTCTTTTGTAAAGGGGCGGCTTCAAAATTCTTATATATGTCTCGTGTTACACGTGTGTGTCCAGCACTCAACTCACAGCCATAATCCAGCTATTAGCGAAGTTTATTTACTATGCTACGAATATCACATGGGTCATATAGTCATTGCAACACTCAAACTTCCGTAAGTTATTTACAATACTCATACAATGTGCAACAGTTAGTTTACTGCACAGTACTCTTCCAGAGGTGCCAGAGGTCATTTATTATGCAACACTAATTACAGACCTCAGTTATCACAATTGTCTTAGGTCCCAGATCATGCCAGGTAATGGATCAAGTGTTGCCTTCAACATTAATGATAGAAGAAAAGTCACAGTACCGTCAGTGATACAATTTACAACTAACACATAATTTAGAGAGAAAACATTAGACGATGTTTGGGTCCCTCCTGGAGAATTGTCGAGTTGCAACCTCCTAAGGTGCCGTTATGCCAGTGAAGGTCCTTGATACGCGGCATGGGAGCTATCCTTCTATTCCTTGAATCAACCCTAATTATATCCCATGCATCTAGGGACCATGTGACTCCTGTGGGGTCAGCATCACCCACTGTAACTCCCTATTGCGTCCATTTAGCTATGTGAAATTGCTGTAAAATACTATTTTTTTGAGCTGTAACATTGCCCAGTGGGGTCTGGTTAAGACCCTTGTGACCTTTGTAATCCTTTTTTTTTTTTTTTTTGCAATACCGCTCACAGGATGAGCATAGGAAGGACAACAAACTAGCCGCTCAAGGAGCACAACTAAAACTCACTTGATTATAATTGAGTTATGATCGTTGTGGAAGACTTATAACCTCGTCTAAGGTTTTCTTCACAAGTTGTGTTGGGTGAGAATTACTGTCATAGCTTCTTGTGGGTGTTGGGCTGCTACAATAATAAATAAACTGTACAGAGACGTAAAGAAGCAATATTTAAGGGTACTCTCCCCAGCGGAGTCTAGTGGCGAGATTCCTTCAAGGGAGGTTGGTGCCTTAATGCTGGTGAGGGGCTCTTGATGCAAGGATTTGGAGGTACTCTCCTTTTCCTCATATAAAATCTAATTGCCCCCTTGTTTCCCAGGCACTGTATGACCCTTATGGGCTCAGCGCTTCCCCGTTAATTTAATAATAGTGGCGAAGTTGGAAGGAACGGCAGGGTGCTGATAACTCTGTACTGGCCTTGTGTTATGGTGCTCCCCGCTGACCTTCAACACATCTACGCTCATCATTAGTTCTTAAGAGTCTTAGCGAGAAGGATGGTGGTGTTCCCTAAGGTACTGACGGGTTAAGAAAGGGTGCCACCCGTCCCAGGCCAAACGGAGAGGTGGGCAGGGATGTATTGTAGGTTCGGGTCTGCAGCAGGGAGTACGCTAAGTAGGGAAGACTGACGGGGTCCCACTCCACGCTGTGGCGAAAAGTGGGGTGTCGGAGTGGTGTCAGGGGCTGTGGGCGCAGTGGCTGCTGCTGGTGGTGGTGGTGGTGGTGGTGTTGCTGTTGCTGCTGCTGCTGCTGCTGTGGTAGTGGTATGAGTGCTGGTGGAGATCTCATCCTTACATCCTGACTATTGGTGACCATTCTGCGGTAGCCAACATGCTGGAGGTCGTCAGAGACACGGTTCATATCCGTCTCCATGGGGTTGGTGCCCCAGAAGCGGTGGCTGTAACGCAAGTCTTCATTAGTGAAGGTGAAGCGGGTCTTCTTGGAAGGAGCTGTGAGGCTGGAGTCAGCCAGAGCTGGAGCGTGGAGAGCATAGGGAGTGTTGTGGCAGGTGACCAGCTCCATCCTACCCACTGTATCATAGGTACATATGCTCTCACCTCCCATCATTGCATCCTCTCTCGCAAGAAGATTGTTATTACCTCTCATGAAATCCAAGTTCCTGAAGAGACTTGTCTCTCTGAAGACCCTAGGGTTTCTACCATCTATCTCTTCCTGGTCCCTCTTGAGGTTTCTCCATGTGGCTGCGGTTGCGGTAGAACTGCCCAGGGGACACTGGAAGCCGGAGGCTTGTAGTGGTGGTGCAGCATCACAGTGTAGTGGCACTGGACCAAGAGGAATAGGATTCCTGGGTTCAGGCAAAACTGGTCTATGTAGACACTGCCGTGGTGGACTGTTCTCCATCACTTCCTGTAGAAGAAAAAATCAGCTGCATAAACAAAAGTTTGATGCAGAAAGTTCAATAAAACGATGTGCATCAGATAATGTCTCTTCAGAATAAAGTCAGAAATGCATTGTATACCAGTGCCTTTTTTTGTGCGTACCAATGTTTTATTACATATGAACTACATTATTTGAACTCAGTTGAACAAATGAAATTGCTGGTCCACAGATGTTTCATAATAAGAAAAAAGCTTTCAAATGAGCTGAGGTAACAGCTCTTAGGTTGTTAATAAAGGTAAGAACTCTTAACCTAACCCTATGCTGCATAGCCCTTGTGGTTTAGCGCTTCTTTTTTATTATAATAATAAAAAAAATAACCTTGTGAAAACAGAAAGAATGATGTCCTATTCACCTGATGTTGCATGACCCCGAGGGGTTTAGCGGTTCCCTATGAACACCTGAGTATCATTGCTGAGAGACATTGTGCTGGTCTAGAAAGTTATGTAATCAAATACAGGGAAACGATGATAGAAACTTTTATTGTGGAGCCATTTGAAGAAACTGAGACATAACAGTTGCAGGCTGTAAATGAACTGAAGTAACTACAGTGTCACTTAGCCTTAATACCATAAACTGTAAGGATTTAATGTTAAGAAATAATCTAAGTCTGCTCGAAATGCCTAGCCATGCTAGGTGTCCTAGTGGTCCCCTTTGGAAATTTATTTGGTCCCTAAAGTTCCACAGGACAGATCCAGGATGGCCGTACGGGACGGCTGAGCTGGATGGCCCTTATACCCCACCCTAACAAACAGCATTCTCTCTGGTCGGCGATGGATTCTTGGTAGGCATGTATTTAATTTATAGATTTATTCTTCAGGGAAGGAGTAGGTAGTTTTACTGTTAGTATATTAATATTAGTTTACTAAGGTATCTGTAGATAATAATGTAGACCTAAGACCTTAACATAGGTAGTAATAGGCCGATAATGTAGGCAAACACTAGGTTAAGTTAGCTAGGGAGAACTGGCAGCCCTAGCTTGAATGAGGAGGCGCGGGTCTAAAAGACAATAGCGTCCCTCTTAAGACAGACACCATCTGGACAATACGTGCCGTGATCAGCAGACGGCGCCCCCACGTGTCTTCACATCTGAGACCTGGGGAAATCTGGTAGAGGCACCTCGATGTACCATAGATGACCTCCTCCGTCAGGCCCATACAGTAAGACAAGACCACTATTTCTCGTAGAATTCTGGCCAGTGTCTGGAGAGTTTGTGAGTTGAGTTTTGACTGTGGGCCCGGTTGCAACAGGTTGAGCATGCCCAGTAAGTACCAGTGTCTCAGAGCAGTCTGGAAGCTAGTGTCTGAGTCTGCATAGTTATACTAGGGGATACATACCCTCTTGGATACAGGAATTTCTGAGGTGCAGGGAGGACACTAATTACGATTGAATATTGCAGGAATTAAGGCTCCCGGTTGCACGTGGTTTCTGAGGGGAAGTCCAAAGGGGCTAAAGCTAAGCTTAGAGAAGTGAAGATCAGGATATATGCTGCAACACCAAATAAGTTAGTCCTTTATACGTGCATGCAGGCGAGGTTTTCTTGCAACACCAATCATTTGTGAAAATCTGTCCTATAAGCCACTTGTGAGGCTGAGGTACCCACCTCAGAACTCGGTGTCAACAGAGTTTGCCAGGGTAGGCGACTCACTTGGAGGCAGCCCACACAAATTTTCACACCCCCTCTGTAATTAGTATTTTATAACATGTAAACCACACAATACCCAAAACCTGTAAACCCCACATTGTAACCCTTAGAGAATAAACTTGAATTGAATTGAATTACACTGGTAACTACAGTGTTCCTACACTTACACTGTTAACTACAGTGTTCCTACACTTACACTGGTAACTACAGTGTTCCTACACTTACACTGGTAACTACAGTGTTCCTACACTTACACTGGTAACTACAGTGTTCCTACACTTACACTGGTAACTACAGTGTTCCTACACTTACACTGGTAACTACAGTGTTCCTACACTTACACTGGTAACTACAGTGTTCCTACACTTACACTGGTAACTACAGTGTTCCTACACTTACACTGGTAACTACAGTGTTCCTACACTTACACTGGTAACTACAGTGTTCCTACACTTACACTGGTAACTACAGTGTTCCTACACTTACATCTATCTATAACAGTGGATATTCATTCGAAATGTACTTCATTAAATCAATTTCTAACTTCTTCTGATTATAATAATTAACTCTCTTACTGTCTAATTTAAAACAAACGAGTATGACTTAATAACACAAGACAGGATTATTATTATTATCAAAAAGAAGCGCTGAACCTACACGGGTCATGTAGCCCAGTAAGCTAAGAGGAATCATACAGCGCCTGGGGTAGGGAATATACCTGGAGGGGTTTTCAAGGTCAACCAACATGCAAACTATAACAGTGCAAAATATTATATTGCCAGGAAGCTGCAAAGAATTACAAAAACAATGTTATCGTGCATAATATTCTATAATACACTTAAGTTTGAAGCCACTCTGAAATTGCATTATCAAGTTATTTTGGCTTGAAGGTTTGAAGCCAACCGGTTGATGAAATCACTAATTATCACAGCTCGTATTTCAGTTTTCAGTTTTTTTTCGGTAAAAATGGCAATCTTGGTGGACACAACACAGGCCAAAATCAATCCAAACTTTTGTCCAAGAGTGACCAGCGATTAAGATTTAGTAACTTTTATTTAGGCTTTGGATACGTAACATACAAACTGATCAAAATGGTCTTGAAGGCGCACATATGTGACCTAAAATTACATATGTAGATTTAAGTTAAGATGATCCAGTAAAGTCCAACACTGACGTCTGATCACCAGAGACATTTTCCAATTTTTTCATGGACGCCAACTTGTTGAGCAAAATAAAGACGAAGATTCGTTCGAGAAAAACACATGAGTAAAAGATTAAGGGATTCAATGGTTTCTCATTAAGTTAGAAAAGTTTCATCTACTTAATAACAAAAATCACCCATGAAAGACTGTATCTACCAAGAAGAAACATATTGTATTTAGAAATTAAAACTGGCAAAGTAGAGCCTACACACCCGTGACAATGTTTACATTCTTCCAGGTAGGTCACTAATGTTTAACCAGTGCTGTATAGCCCTTGTGGTTTAGCGCTTCTTTTTTATTATAATAATAATCTAGTGTTTAACAGTTGATGCAGACTAGAGGAGGCTTTCTAATGCAAATTTAAATAAATGTAAACAGATAATAATTGTGTATAAAAATGTGACACTGATATAACCCTTCAAGAAATTTCAGGTGACTGAGGGTGTGCAGCGGCCGCGGAGTGATACACAGGGGACGCCATAATTAATGTGAATTATGGTTTGTGCTAATGGTGAAGCTTAATTCGGCGTCATCGAGGCCATAATTGAGTGGCTCGGCCTGAATTTGTAATTGGAACCTTCATTAATGCCCCCCGCTGAAGAATAGGGAAAGAAAATTTACGGAAACTCCATATTAGGGTGGCGAGAATGGAAAAAAGAATGATGTGGCGTCATCGCATCTCGCTCAGGGAAGCACGCCATTTACTGTCCAGTTGGATTCTATTAGGTAGGCGTTAGGGTGTGTTCCACCTTGAATATAATAGTTGTGATCCAGCAGGAGAATGGTGAGTGCTCAGGTTAAACTTTTCTGGTAAAATCTTTGAATAATATGCATGTATTAGTAGTCAGATGTGGACCCAATGAACCATTTGTAAGTCACAAACTATAGCCCTTGTGGCTTAGCGCTTCTTTTTGATTATAATAATAATATAAGTCACAAACCCAATATACAGTCCACTATATTATAATATACCAGAGTTCCTGGTATTAATTTTTTTATATGTTCAAATAATCGTAGTCCCGACTTAATGTTTACCTGGAGAGAGTTCCGGGGGTCAACGCCCCCGCGGCCCGGTCTGTGACCAGGCCTCCTGGTGGATCAGAGCCTGATCAACCAGGCTGTTGCTGCTGGCTGCACGCAAACCAACGTACGAGCCACAGCCCGGCTGATCAGGAACTGACTTTAGGTGCTTGTCCAGTGCCAGCTTGAAGACTGCCAGGGATCTGTTGGTAATCCCCCTTATGTGTGCTGGGAGGCAGTTGAACAGTCTCGGGCCCCTGACACTTATTGTATGGTCTCTTAACGTGCTAGTGACACCCCTGCTTTTCATTGGGGGGATGGTGCATCGTCTGCCAAGTCTTTTGCTTTCGTAGTGAGTGATTTTCGTGTGCAAGTTCGGTACTAGTCCCTCTAGGATTTTCCAGGTGTATATAATCATGTATCTCTCCCTCCTGCGTTCCAGGGAATACAGGTTTAGGAACCTCAAGCGCTCCCAATAATTGAGGTGTTTTATCTCCGTTATGCGCGCCGTGAAAGTTCTCTGTACATTTTCTAGGTCGGCAATTTCACCTGCCTTGAAAGGTGCTGTTAGTGTGCAGCAATATTCCAGCCTAGATAGAACAAGTGACCTGAAGAGTGTCATCATGGGCTTGGCCTCCCTAGTTTTGAAGGTTCTCATTATCCATCCTGTCATTTTTCTAGCAGATGCGATTGATACAATGTTATGGTCCTTGAAGGTGAGATCCTCCGACATGATCACTCCCAGGTCTTTGACGTTGGTGTTTCGCTCTATTTTGTGGCCAGAGTTTGTTTTGTACTCTGATGAAGATTTAATTTCCTCATGTTTACCATATCTGAGTAATTGAGATTTTTCATCGTTGAACTTCATATTGTTTTCTGCAGCCCACTGAAAGATTTGGTTGATGTCCGCCGGGAGCTTTGCAGTGTCTGCAATGGAAGACACTGTCATGCAGATTCGGGTGTAATCTGCAAAGGAAGACACGGTGCTGTGGCTGACATCCTTGTCTATGTCGGATATGAGGATGAGGAACAAGATGGGAGCGAGTACTGTGCCTTGTGGAACAGAGCTTTTCACCGTAGCTGCCTCGGACTTTACTCTGTTGACGACTACTCTCTGTGTTCTGTTAGTGAGGAAATTATAGATCCATCGACCGACTTTTCCTGTTATTCCTTTAGCACGCATTTTGTGCGCTATTACGCCATGGTCACACTTGTCGAAGGCTTTTGCAAAGTCTGTATATATTACATCTGCATTCTTTTTGTCTTCTAGTGCATTTAGGACCTTGTCGTAGTGATCCAATAGTTGAGACAGACAGGAGCGGCCTGTTCTAAACCCATGTTGCCCTGGGTTGTGTAACTGATGGGTTTCTAGATGGGTGGTGATCTTGCTTCTTAGGACGCTTTCAAAGATTTTTATGATATGGGATGTTAGTGCTATTGGTCTGTAATTCTTTGCTGTTGCTTTACTGCCCCCTTTGTGGAGTGGGGCTATGTCTGTTGTTTTTAGTAACTGTGGGACGACCCCAGTGTCCATGCTCCCTCTCCATAGGATGGAAAAGGCTCGTGATAGGGGGCTTCTTGCAGTTCTTGATGAACACAGAGTTCCATGAGTCTGGCCCTGGGGCAGAGTGCATGGGCATGTCATTTATCGCCTGTTCGAAGTCATTTGGCGTCAGGATAACATCGGATAGGCTTGTGTTAATCAAATTTTGTGGCTCTCATAAAAAATTCATTTTGATCTTCGACTCTCAGTCTGGTTAGCGGCTTGCTAAAAACTGAGTCATATTGGGACTTTAGTAGCTCACTCATTTCCTTGCTGTCATCTGTGTAGGACCCATCTTGTTTAAGTAGGGACCCAATACTGGACGTTGTTCTCTATTTTGATTTGGCATAGGAGAAGAAATACTTTGGGTTTCTTTCGATTTCATTTATGGCTTTTAGTTCTTCCCGCGATTCCTGACTCCTAAAGGATTCTTTTAGCTTAAGTTCGATGCTTGCTATTTCTCTGACCAGTGTCTCCCTACGCATTTCAGATATATTGACCTCTTTTAGCCCCTGTTATTCTTTTCCGTCGCCTGTAAAGGGAGCGCCTGTCTCTTTCTGTTTTACATCTACTCCTCCTTTTGCTTAGAGGAATAAGCCTTGTGCATACATCGAGTGCCACCGAGTTAATCTGTTCTAGGCATAAGTTGGGGTCTGTGTTGCTTAGTATATCTTCCCAGCTTATATCGGTTAGGACTTGGTTTACTTGGTCCCACTTATGTTTTTGTTATTGAAGTTGAATTTGGTGAATGCTCCCTCGTGACTAATCTCATTATGTCGGTCTGGGGCTCCGCGCATACATGACTGAACCTCAATTATGTTGTGATCTGAGTATATTGTTTTTGATATGGTGACATTTCTTATCAGATCATCATTGTTAGTGAAGATGAGGTCTAGTGTATTCTCCAGTCTAGTAGGCTCTATTATTTGCTGGTTTAAATTGAATTTTGTGCAGAGATTTAAAAGCTCGCGTGAGTGTGAGTTTTCATCAGAGCTGCCGCCTGGTGTTATTAGTGAAGAAGTATTGTGCAGCCTAGTACGAGTCAGTGAAGAAGTAAACCATACCCCCGGCCGGGATTGAACCCGCGGTCATAGTGTCTCAAAACTCCAGCCCGTCGCGTTAGCCACTAGACCAGCTAGCCACAATAAGATTCATCCAACTAGGTATATTTCTACACCATAGGAAAGTTAGCACAGGCACCTCTGTGACCACAAATGCAAGTTTTTACAGACGAATCCCGGCCGGGGGTATGGTTTATTTGCAATCGTGTCATTACGATTTCTTGAGTCAGTGAAGAAGTATTGTGCAGCCTAGTACTTCAAAAGTCCTATCTAGCTCTGAGGTACAACCAACCTTGGCGAGTTGAATAAATTGTTGCTTAGTTGTATCCGCCTCCATAACCGCCCCTTCCCCGTACATTATGTTGAGTGGAATAATTCAGGAATGTACCTGTGAACTTCATACCCGTAATTTCCCATAGTAAACTCATGGAAACCAAAATCAGGAATGGCCTATGTAAAATTGAACAGAGGGACCCTCCACATGGCAGTTATTCCACGAACCTTTACTGTGTGACCCTTGTAGGTTTAGCGTTTCTTTCTGATTATAATAGCTGTATAGCCCTTGTGGCTTAGCGCTTCTTTTTGATAATAATAATAATAATAATAATAATAATCTGATTATAATAATCCATGAACTTTTTCTTATTTATGATTCACCATGGATGAAAATGTGAAGCTGGTTCAATAAGGCGCTGAGAAGTTTAAAAATAAAAGCCTTGAGAGTGAGTTACTGGAAGGTAAAAACAGCATGCTGGCAGGTAATATTGGCGCCTCCAGTAATTGATTCTGCTCGATGTTAAGTGTAATGTTAATTCTTTACCAGAGTTAATGTCATGGGAACTAAACTTTTTAAAACTAGTCTTGCCGAGCCTGAATCTAGATCAGCCAGTACAAGTAAAATCATTAAATTATTGTTAACTGTCTTAACCATACTTTTTACAGGAAGACACAATCATGGAGTGGAAATTTGGATTATTTTACTGGAGTGTACCTTGTGATCAGATATGCTTGAGTTATGTAGAGGATGACTTTTCCATTTGTCCAAAATGACGACATTTTCAGACTTTATGCAAAATACATAATTTTTAACCTTTCAACAAATTCGAATAAATGGGAAATAGAAAGTAATCGTCGATGATGTTATAATTACTACTACTCAGGTCATGACCAACAAGTGTAAAATTTCAACAGTATTGTCTATGTTTCCCCAGAGCTTAGTGTGCGTGTGTTAACTCACCTATTTGTGGTTGTGGGGGGTCGATTCATAGCTCCTGGCCTCGCTTCTTCGATAGTGTGTGTGTGTGTGTGTGTGTGTGTGTGTGTGTGTGTGTGTGTGTGTGTGTGTGTGTGTGTGTGTGTGTGTGTGTGTGTGTGTGTGTGTGTCTTTGCAAGTTTTATAGATAATACGTGTGGAAATTTTTTCATAATTTTCCTAAATTTAGAGTGTAAGAATTTAAATAATGTAATATTGTTTAAAATGTACTTGTTGATGTGACTCCGAAAATAAAAACAGGAGGTTAGGTAAGGTTCGTCAGGAAACAGGACAAATGTTTCCTGACGCGGGTCTTAGTCAGATGATGACCCGCCTTTGGAGCTTTTGGTCACTTGACCGAGGCCTTCCGCTGGCTTACCGGTCCACCCCTTTAAAAATATGGTCATTTATAACCATTGTTATTATTATAAAAACAGGAATTGCAAAATGAACCTGCACACCGACTGGGAAGTTGCTGTCGAGAAATATGGCGTAGCATAATTAATAGTGGTGTGTAATAGAGAAAAACTGGATTAATAACGTCCAACAAGTGTACCGACGTGAGTGAAAGACTATGAAATATGTGAACGTCGTGTGCATCTGTAATTGTACATTTTTTGTATTAGTACATCGGCCGTCTCCCACCAAGGCAGGGTGGCCCGAAAAAGAATTTTTTTTATCATTCACTCCATCACTGTCTCGTCAGAGGCGCGCTTACACTACAGTTATAAAGCTGCAACATCAACGCCCCACCTTCAGAGTGTCGGCGCTGTACTTCCCATCTCCAGGATTCTAAGTCCGTCCTGCCGGTTTCCCTGAATCCCTTCATAAATGTTACCCTGCTCACACTCCAACAGCACCTCAAGTCCTAAAAACCATTTGTCTCCACTCATCAGTTACGCTCACGCATGCTTGCTGGAAATCCAAGCCCCTCGTACACAAAACCTCCTTTACCCCCCCCTCCAACTTTTCCTAGGCAGACCACCTACCCCGCCACAATCACCAGAGCTACAACTGCAGTCACCAGCACCACAACAGCCATAATCACCAGCACTTCAACTATAATCACCAGCACCACAACAGCAACAATCACTAGAACTACAACCACAATCACCAGCATCACAACAACCCCAATCACAAGTACTAACCAGGGGCGGAGCGTCCATGACAGTAGAGGTAACAGTGGGAGTGGTGGTGACGCAGGAGGGTTGAGCACAGCTACTGGAGGTGCCAGGAGCTGGAGCCGTGGGCGGCGGCAGGGCAGCCATGGGCGTGCTGGTGCTTGGGGTGGTGGGCGTGGGCGTGGTGGTGGTAGTGGGCGTAGGTTTAATAGACATCTGGGCTAGTTCTGCAGTCGTCCGAGTGACGTAGTCATAGGCCTCGTTGCGCTGCTGGCTTGTTACCTGTGACCTGTGTAATTAAAGGTGTTTAGAGGCCTAATTATCTGTGACCTACCTAATTGGAGGTTATTGGAGATCTAAACTTAAGATCTAATGTAAATTTATATATGGAAGAAATCACAAACGCATGACTATAAATATGTAAAAATATCACAGTGAAAATAGGAAATAAAACCAGAGCGATTTCTTGTGCTAACACATCTTCAGAAGGATGATATATGTTTATATACACCACAAGTGTGGACTAGCGGACCAGTGGAACAGTGGACCTTTTTTTTTTTTTTTTTTACATAAAGGCTTTTATCCTACTCTTATGTGCCTGAAGATTTTGAGAGAAAATGAGGGTGAAAGTGAGGGTGAGTGGCGAGAGTGAGGAGTATAAGCGTCAGGATGAAAGTGAGTACAAGGTAAGGGTGAGAATGTGTATAAGGGTCGAGGTGAGGTTGAGGTTACCTTCTAACACGTTGCTGATGTTTCATAATATTCCTACGCTTCCTGGAGAGTCCACATAGCTCACAAGGACAGCTCTGGTAGGGGCAGTCATTCTTGTGGGCTCTCTTCTCCTTCATCACCCCGTGGTTCCTGCACATGTCACACTTCTGTAGGTGTCAACACCACAGAGTTAAACGTTATCAGTACTAGAATTATCAATGGTGTGGTGTATGCGCAGTTAGTGAGGCACATCATGGGTGTTAATATTAAATATATTAAACTAAAACTTGAATATATTTTCGCATGTATAGTTTTGCAGTCTTCACATTATGTCCTTGTATTGATATTATAATCATACGGGAGCACTAAACCCGTAGGGATTATACAGAGCCTGTGGGATGGGGGGAATAGAAGGTATTCAGACTCAGTTCAAGGAACTGAAGAGCAGATCTAATTCCCTAGATCAAGAGCCCCACACCAGCGCCAAGGAACCTCCCTTGAGAGGCTTTTGTTGATAAAGCCAGAGTAAATCAGATACTTAGTGTTCCTGTTTTCCTCCAAAGTCTTCGTTTATAACTTGAAAATGTCTTACCTGATAGCCTTTAAATGTCCAAAACTGGCTAATTACGAATAGAGCAAGTTTCTTGGAGCCATTAGAATGAGAATGTTAGTAATGTGAGTAGGTGACAATTTTTTTTTTTCATTTTAAATGGTGATTTTTTTTACGTTAAATTGGTCAAGTCTGCTCTTCTGACCTGCTTCATTGTAATGGCTTGCTGCGTCTTATGCAGAGGCAGGTTACCTGTAAGTTTAAACCGTGTGGATGTAGAGCTGCTCTGCTATTTGATCATTCTAGCCTAATAACAATTCCTGTCATCTTGCTAATGCACTATCCCACCATTCTAGCCTACTAACCGTCCCCTACCATCTTGTTTATACACTATTCCATCATTCTAGCCTAATAACCATCCCCTATCTTCTATCCTCTGGTACCTCATTTTTGTCACCTAGCTAGTACCTACCTGCTGTTTACTGGAGAGTCTTATTCCTGCACCTTCAGCGCCGTCACCGGAAGCCTCATAGACCACCACCTCCCCACCAGCAGCACTACCACCAGCAGCAGCGAGGGGCAGCAGAGCACCAGCAGTAGCAGGGCCCTCAGCAGCGTCCTCTCTCCTCCTGCTGTCCTTGAGGTGCCGCCAGAGGCGCTGCTGGTGCCGCATGATGAGGCGGCTCAGCCTCGTCAATTTACACAGCAGACACTCACAGTTCTCGAACTCACACTTGTGGTTGGTCTTACGGGAGTGTCTGGCGTGGTTCTTGCAGTAGGTGCAGTGCTGACGCCGCTTGCTGCTACTACTACTGACGCTGCTGCCGACATCGTAACCACCGCCATATTCTGTTGACAACAAGACCAGCAAAAATGTTAAGTGTTTACACCAGGTTCGTTAGGTTCAGAATGATTTTTGCGAAATTATTGCATGCACAAATTTTCGCTTGCCTTATTCGGCAAGAGGAGCATTGCTATTTCATCCAAAATTGCAAGTTTTACCTATTCGGCACTACGCGCACACACGCACGCACACACACACACACACACACACACACACACACACACACACACACACACACACACACACACACACACACACACACACACACACACACACACACACAAGCAAATGTAGTCCCAATTTTTAAAAAAGGAGACAGACATGAAGCACTAAACTACAGACCAGTGTCACTGACATGTATAGTATGCAAAGTCGTGGAGAAGATTATCAGGAGAAGAGTGGTGGAACACCTAGAAAGGAATTATCTCATCAACAGCAGCCAACATGGTTTCAGGGACGGGAAATCCTGTGTTCATTCTACTTGAGTTCTATGACAGGGTGACAGCAGTAAGACAAGAGAGAGAGGGGTGGGTAGATTGCATTTTCTTGGACTGTAAGAAGGCGTTTGACACAGTTCCACACAAGAGATTAGTGCAAAAACTGGAGGACCAAGCAGGGATAACAGGGAAGGCACTACAATGGATCAAGGAATACTTGTCAGGAAGACAGCAGCGAGTCATGGTACGTGGCGTGGTGTCAGAGTGGGCGCCTGTGACCAGCGGGGTCCCACAGGGGTCAGTCCTAGGACCAGTGCTGTTTCTGGTATCTGTGAACGACATGACTGAAGGAATAGACTCTGAAATGTCCATGTTTGCAGGTGACGTGAAGTTGATGAGAAGAATTCATTCGGTCGAAGACCAGGCAGAACTACAAAGGGATCTGGACAGGCTGCAGACCTGGTCCAGCAATTGGCTCCTGGAGTTCAACCCCACCAAGTGCAAAGTCATGAAGGTTGGGGAAGGGCAAAGAAGACCACAGACGGAGTACAGTCTAGGGGGCCAGAGAGTACAAATCTCACTCAAGGAAAAAGATCTTGGGGTGAGTATAACACCAAGCACATCTCCTGAGGCACACATCAACCAAATAACTGCTGCAGCATATGGGCGCCTAGCAAACCTCAGAACAGCATTCCGACATCTTAATAAGGAATCGTTCAGGACCGTGTACACCGTGTACGTTAGGCCCATATTGGAGTATGCAGCACCAGTTTGGAACCCACACGTAGCCAAGCACGTAAAGAAACTAGAGAAAGTGCAAAGGTTTTATAATGGACTTGTTTGATATGTGCTGCAAGTGGGTAGTAAATGATAAACTCCTTCGGAGGCTTCTTTGTTTATTGTTAAGTAGTGGTGGGTTACACAGGCTTGTGTGTTTGTGCCCATGGCCCGGGCAGGGCCATTCCACGAGAGAGAGCTAGGGAGGCCTTGTGTCCTGCTGCTAGGCCGCTGTGTGAGTGAGAGTGAGGCAAGTCTGGGCATACTGAAGTGGGAAGGCCTATAGGTGGCAGCACAAGCATGGCGCGAAATATGAACTAAGCTGGCAGACAGCTTGGGCTGTCTGTGCAGACAGTACAGGCTGTCTACATACGCTCGGCCACCTACCGCGCGTCGTCCCGACGCGACAATACTGGTAGTAAAAGAAACTCGGTCTCTCTCTCCTAGGAACAGGGCACAGAACACAAAATAAAAACATGTATATACATATGGACATGGAAAAAAACTTCCTACAGGGAGGGAAGAAAAAACATGTGGGTGTGCTAAACATAGTGCTTTAATTGGATAGGAGTGAGTACACAACGGGCAGTGTGAGGGAGTGACCGCAAGCCAGTCCGTGGCCTCCCACTGACCTGGGTGAGCCTACAGAGGGCAGCACCTAAATGCCGCGAAATATGAACTAGTCAGAGCAGACGGATAGGCCGTGTGTTCTGACAGTACAGGCTGTCTACAGTTTGCAACAAGACTAGTCCCAGAGCTAAGAGGTATGTCCTACGAGGAGAGGTTAAGGGGAATCGACCTGACGACACTGGAGGACAGGAGAGATGGGGGGACATGATAACGACATACAAAATACTGAGAGGAATTGACAAGGTGGACAAAGACAGGATGTTCCAGAGATGGGACACAACAACAAGGGGACACAGTTGAAAGTTGAAGACACAGATGACTCACACGGATGTTAGGAAGTATTTCTTCAGCCACAGAGTAGTCAGGAGGTGGAATAGTTTGGGAAGCGATATAGTGGAGGCAGGATCCATACATAGCTTTAAGCAGAGGTATGATAAAGCTCACAGTTCAGGGAGAATGACCTAGTAGCGACCAGTGAAGAGGCGGGGCCAGGAGCTCGGACTCGACCCCTGCAGCCTCAACTAGGTGAGTACGCACTCCCTATAGAAGCAAAGACGAAGAATCACAGGGCAGCTAAAAGAGGCCAAATATCTGTAACACGAAGGGAGGCACTGGTCAGAGAAATAGCAAATATTGAATTTAAGCTAAATGAATCTTACAGGAGACAAGAAACGCAGGAAGGACTAAAAGCCATAAATAGTGTCCCGTAGCTCGATCACTAGCACTCTGCTCACACTGAGGTCCGGAGTTCGAATCCCCGGTACAGCTGGATAATATTAGGACGTTTCCATAAGACGTCTGCTGTCCAAGTTCACCCATCAGTATAAAATGGGTACCTCGGTGTCAGTCGACTGGTGTGGGTCGCATCCTGGGACAAAATTGACCTAATTTTCCCGAAATGCTGCTTTCTATACAGTATGTCATTGATGTCAGCTAGGCCTTTGTCCTTGTACAGGTACTTGTAGAAATAAAGATATATTAAATTGAAAGAAGCTCAAAATATCTCTTTTTTCTTATGCCAATTCTAAGTCGAGAACAACATCCATATTGGGCCCCTACTTAGACGAGATGAGTCTTACACAGAGACTGAATTTGATAGATTCAAACTTATCTGATATTATTCTAACACCACATGACATCGAAAAGGCGATAAATGACATGCCCATGCACTCTGGCTCACGCCCAGACTCTTGGAACTCCGTGTTCATCAAGAGCTGCAAGAAGCTCTGCACTCTGGCTCACGCCCAGACTCTTGGAACTCCGTGTTCATCAAGAGCTGCAAGAAGCTCTTATCACGTGTTTTTAGCATTCTATTGAGAGGGAGTATGGACACGGGTCATCCCACAGCTGCTAAAAAATAACAGACATAGCCCCACTCCACAAAGCGGGCAGTAAAGCAATAGCTGAGAACTACAGACCGATAGCGCTAACATCCCACATAATAAAACTCTTTGAAAGGGTTCTAAGAATCAAGATCACCACTCATCTAGATACCCATCAGTTATACAACCCAGGGTAACATGGGTTCAGAGCAGGTCGCTTCTGCCTGTCCTAACTACTGGACTACTATGACAAGATCCTGGATGCCCTAGAAGACAGACAAAACGCAGATGTAGTATACACAGATTTTTGCGAAAGCCTTCGACAAGTGTGACCATGGTGTAATAGCGCGCAAAATGTGTGATAAAGGAATAACAGGAAAAGTTAGTAGATGGATCTATAATTTCCTAACAAATAGAACACAGAGTAGTAGTAAACAGTAAAGTCTGAGCCGGCTACTGTGAAAAGTTCTGTTCCACAAGGCGCAGTACTCGCCCCCATCTTGTTCTTCATCCTCATTTCTGACATAGAGATGTAAACCACAGCACCGTGTCTTCCTTTGCAGATGACACCCGAATTTGCATGACAGTGTACTCCATTGAAGACACTGCAGGACTCCAGGTGGACATCAACCAAATCTTTAAATGGGCCACAGACAATATGAAATTCAATGAAGAGAAATTTCGGTTACTCCAGTATGGAAAACGTGGGGAAATTAGAACTATATTGGAGGATAAAAAAAATCCAAACACACAAAAGAGTGAAAAACTAATGTAAAGGACCTGGGAGTGATAATGTCAGAGGATCTCACTTTCAAAGACCACGACATTGTATTTACCACATCTGTTAGAAAAATGACAGGATGGATAACAAGAACCTTCAAAACTAGGGATGCCAAGACCATGATGACACCCTTCAGATCACTTGTTCAATCTAGGCTGGAATATTGCTGCACACAAACAGCATCTTTCAAGGCAGGTGAAATTGCTGACTTAGAAAATGTACAGAGAACCTTCACGGCACACATAAGGACGATAAAACACTTAAATTACTGGGAACGGTTGAAGTTTCTCGACTTAAATCTTTATTTCTACAAGTACATGTACAAGGTATACAAACCTAGCTGACATCAATGACATACTACTGTACAGAAAGCCACTTGTTATGCAGAGCATTTCAGGCAGATTAGGTCAGTTTTGTCCTAGGATGCGATCCACACCAGTTAACTAACACCCAGGTACCCATTTTACTGATGGGAAACAGACAACCATTGTAAGGAAACATGCCCAGTGTTTCTACCCTCAACGGGAATCGAACCCGGATCTTACTGTGTGAAGCGAGAGCTTTAGCCACCAGACCACGGGACAGATTGTTTCAAGTTTCGACAACTCTGTTTGGAAACCAGTACTTACCTACATCCTTTTTATATCTAAATCTATCTAATTTAAAATTAATATGTCTAGGAAATCATAACTTACCTGGGAAAATAAGAGGCAGGTTCCTAGACAGGATTTAATTAATGATCCGAGTAGGGTATTGTATTAATAAGCTAAATCAGGTTGCCATTCACGGTAGAACACCTATATTCTAAACAAAAAGTGTTTGCCACAATAAAAAGTCACATTAGTTTCATCTTGCCCTTGTACCTAACATTTTTTTCGGTAAACCCACACTATTACTGGTTTACCACTGTCCTGTTAATACTGGTTCTTATTCCTTTTAAAACCCGCCTTGAAAGCGCCAGAGGAAAGGTACATGTTTTACTAATCATAACGAGCAATGTAATTTTTTAGAGTCAAATCTTTGAAGAGAGATATATAAAAATGATACTTATATCATGCGGTTCTGACGATACATGAGCTTTCAAGTTAATGGTGTTATGTTAGCTAAAATAAAAATATTAAAAAAGTCTAAGTGAAATCCTGCCATCTGGACGACATCGTGAGAGGTAATAGGAGCAATCCTGTTCTTTGTCTCGGTGGCCCGGTGGCCTGGTGGCTAAAGCTCCCGCTTCACACACGGAGGGCCCGGGTTCGATTTCCGGCGGGTGGAAACATTCCGACACGTTTCCTTACACCTGTTGTCCTGTTCACCTAGCAGCAAATAGGTACCTGGGTGTTAGTCGACTGGTGTGGGTCGCATCCTGGGGGACAAGATTAAGGACCCCAATGGAAATAAGTTAGACAGTCCTCGATGACGCACTGACTTTCTTGGGTTATCCTGGGTGGCTAACCCTCCGGGGTTAAAAATCCGAACGAAATCTTATCTTATCTCTTATCTTATCTGTCTCAGTGTTAGAGGCAACGATGTTGGCAGACGTAGGAGCGAAAACCTTATTAGCATGTAGATGTCAATAGAGAAAATTAGGATGGAGGGAGACCTGTGATATGTAGCATTTTGCCGAGGTGAGGAGTTGGAAATGAATGGTTGTCCAGGGCAATTGGTGTCAACTGCTAGCTGGACAAACAGTGTAAGGAAAATGCAGCAACATTCATAAATAGCTGGGACCTCTTCTATGGCAGAAATGACATGTATGCCAGGGATAGGGTTCACTTTTCTAGGTCTGGGGTGGGGGCACTGGCCAATGCAGTGGAAGGAGCTGTTAGGGCTTTAAACTAGAAATAGTGGTATGGGTTTTTGTGGGAAAGCAATGAAGTCTCACCGTAGTGATATTGTGAGTTTTAAGGAAACCAGTTATAGGCAGAATAAGATAGAGTTAGTGGTGGAAATTGGAAAGCCAGTGATATTGAGTGACAAGGACAGTAATAAGGATAGTGTAAGAACAGAAATGAACAGGAAAGGAGGGTCTTAAATTTTTTATACGAATAGTCGTAGTGCTAGAAATAAGATGAACGAGTTGGAATTCGTTGCAAGTGCTGGTAACACTGACGTATTTGCCATTACTGAGACGTGGTTTAATATGCAAAATTGGGATATGCCTGATAAATGTCACATTTAAAGTTTTAAATTGTTCCACATAGAATCATCGGAAATAGAGGTGGACTGGCACTGTATGTCCGAGATCACTTGAACTGCTGCATAAAAATTGTTATAAAGTCTGAAATAGCACATATAGAGTCTAAGTATAATTTTCAGAGGCATGAAAAATTAAATTTAGGCATGATATACCATCGCCCAAACTCGGATAGGGACCAGGGGAGACTATTTGGGGAGGATGGTTAAGGCCACAAAGCACGATAACGTAATAATTCTAGATTTGAACATAGGTCTGGTTGGAATTCCTTGACTGGGAATTTAGAGTCGAACGACTTAGAGGTAGTTCAGGATTGTTTTTAAAGCAGTTTGTTACAGAACCTGCAAGGGTTCCTCTGTAGTTTCTAAATTACAGAGGAACTTGGCGCAAGCGACCACAAATCAATTACTTTTAGCATTGAATGAACGTATGACAGTAGGGATAATTCAGTAACGGTCCCAGATTTTCGCTTAGCAGATTACAATGGGCTTGGAGAACACCTATCTTCTGTGGACTGGGGTAACGAAGACAGCTATCAATATGACAGTTTTTTAAACACTACGTACTGCCCAAAGAACATTTATTCCGTATAAATAAATAAAATCGAATAGAAATGACCCAGAATGGATGAATAACAGGCTCAAACATCTTGTAGGGCAGAAGAATGGAATTTATGTATGCATCCAAAGGGGAGAGGGTCATTTTATGAATATATTCGCATTAAGAATGAAGTTAAAAGGGATAAGAAAAGCTCAACGGGACAACGAAATTAAAATTTCTCGTACATTTTATTTACGAGAAATACACCGACATCGAGGGAGCACCAAGAAGCTGTATACCAGTGATGGACCGTCTACAAAAATGACAGATCTTCCAGTGAGGAAACTGCATATCTTGTGGTGGTAAGACAATTCTTGACCTTAAGCACCCAGGCAGTGATCCTGTAATATTGGTACAAACAATTCCTAATACCACTGTGGAACAATAGTGCAGTCGGACTGACTCGTGGACAAATGAGGTTGAAACTCGACTTGATTGAGGTATCGATTTAGTGGCAGCAGAAGGTAGATACCATCTTCGTTGTTCAGGCATGACTGCCTGACAACTTTAACACCTGTTAGTCGATTAGTGCATGATGAAATGAATGACTGTTTTGAGGCATTGTGAAGATGGCTTGAGAATGATTGTGAGGCAGAATTATTAACTCTTGAAAGCAGCAGATGAAATTTGCAACAAGAAGAGACTGAAGCAGAGGATACGGAAGTCCCCCCTCCCTGGAAAGAAGAATATGATCTGTTATCCAAATATGACAGATATCATTATCAATGACAAATGGAATTCAGAGAGAGAGATAGAAAGACAAAAAATCTACACAAGAAGCAGATAGAATTGTAAACACTACTGCTAAGCTTATACAAGGAGATCGGAGAAGCAAAATACACACATGAGGAGTATCCATCAGTCGACGACGCTGTGTCAACAGTGACGCAGTGGTGATAATGTTAATCACAATGTACAAACACTCAATGGTAAAGAATCCCCTGGTATGGGAGTAAAAGCAATGTTCAACAAACACCAGTTACACGTGGTTGATAAGCGCATCAAGCGTAGAGCCAGAATAAAACCTGATGAGCTGGCTTCAGATAAAGGGATACCAATCATCCCATACACTGGACCTTCACTATCAGCTCTTTCAGGAATAGTATTTGAACCCATACTAACTTTGTAGTTCCAGCACACACAAAACAGCCATGTTTTACTAATATTCCTTGGCAGCCAGCAAGGCTGCAATAAACTTCTCTGGCTTTATACAATATGTGTTCAGAGCAAATAATGCAAAAACTGTCATGAAGCTACTCTCTTGCTACTCACAGGTCTCAACCCATATGATAAGACGTGTTGTTGCTATTATTATTATTATTATTATTATTATTATTATTATTATTATTATTATTATTATTATTATTATTATTATTATTATTATTCAGTTTACTGTGCACAGAAGAACAGGCAAGTGGCCTAAGCTTGTTATCTGCTTATGTGTGACCTTTTGATCAACCAGTGTGGATAAAAGCAATGGAGACAGTTATCTCTAAAAACTTAGCAAAGATTGTACAGTACGTTTAGGCGGATTCTACCTTCTATTGCGTGTTTGCGGCTGTGTGTTTCATATGATGAGGAGATCAAGAATACAGGAAGCACTTGAAGAAGTATACGGTCCACATGTTTTATCTATATGAAGAGCGGTAAAGCTCCTCCAGGATTTGAGTTTCCTGACACGGGTCAGATGATGACCCGCCACTGGAGCTTTTGGTCATCTAACTGAGGCCTTCCATTCTGTCTGATAGAAGACGAGGGGTGGGCTCTCATGATAAAATTGTTAAACCATACCCCCGGCCGGGATTGAACCCGCGGTCATAGAGTTTTGAGACTGGGCTGGAGTTTTGAGACTCTATGACCGCGGGTTCAATCCCGGCCGGGGGTATGGTTTATTTGCAATCGTGTCATTACGATTTCTTGAGTCATAAAATTGTTTGCTACTGTGATTCCACAAGACTCCTCGGAGTATGAAGACAGTGCCAATAAAGACGTAGATAGATTCTGAGACAGTTGCTGAAGAAGCTTAAGAACACAGTTGTATCGATGTAGAAGACTTGTATGCACTGGATAAAGAACAACTGAAAGAAAGAGAACAAGTCCTCAATTATGTAACCTCAGTAGCCTTCCAGATGTCACTGCTGAATCATTAGCACTTGTTTCACTAAATGATGCTGTAGAGAGCATGAAAATATTGTTAAGCAGTCAATCACGCACAACAAAACTGTGAATATAATGTTTAGAGTACATTTGTGATGAAGAAGTTCATCAGCTATGGAAGACTAGGGCACGAGAACTTTAATGTTAATTTTTAAAGGGTTGGAGGGGTAAGCGAGAGGAAAGCGTCAGATGACCGAAGCTTCAGTGGCGGGTTATCATGACTAAGACCCACATCAGGAAACGCTTGTCCTGTTTCCTGCCGAATCTTACCTAACCTAACCCGGAGATGAGCATTTGGTTATCTCCGGCAAGTTACTGAATCTCTGCTGCAACGGGGCATGTCAACCAGCTATGCTAAAAATGTTCGTTTATCTCCAAATGAAACGGAAGCTGCCTTGTTTGCATTCATGGCTGTTGGAGACATTAAGCTAGGAAGTCTGTCATATAGTGCGGAGGAGTGAGAGACTGTGTGGTGGATTTTGGACTGACCTTGTTATTGAAAAAGTCATGATGAGATGTTTGGAAAGTCGTGGGGAGTTCACTCGAGGCAGAGGCATGATGATACGTGGTCAACTGTGTACACTATGCTCGCCTCTGCAGCAGTTTACAATGCAGTATCATCACTGACTATGTTGACTGTATGTGAAAACTGTTGAAGTGTGTACGATAGAGGTGACGCAGTGGCTATTACGAAACTGAATTAATCAAGTCACACCAAAAAATTAGGACCCAATTAGACATAATGATGTATTTCCTTCATATTTTGTATTCTGCTAATTATGTATTCTTCCAGGCCCTGTATAACACCTACTGGTTTGGCGCGCCCTCCTCCCCCTATAGATACAATAGTAATATTTCTGTGAGGTATATCTGTGTTACGTAATAACTTAAAACATGGAAAGTAGTTTGAGGATATGCCAGGCGTGTGGCAAGTCTGTCTTGACTCGCAGTTCCAGTGTAACTATTTTATATAACGCAGATACCTGCCTGAACAACTAACATACCGTTACATATATAACACACACTTAGTGACAAACATTGTGGAATAACCTAACACTCACTCAGTGACAGCTACTAGATTACACAAAATTTGACATTTTTCTTTATCAAATTATTATATCGATGGTTTTTTAGTTTAGTTTAATATCGTTATTATGCATCCCATACCCATTCTGTGGAGGTAGTCAAAAGATTACAGAGGCACATAATTGGTCCAGGGACTGAACTCCAAAGTTATGATAGCTGAACTAGTTACAAAGGTAATGAACTCCAGGTAGATCTGGTCACAATCATGGCGAGTTACAAATGTAATGAACCATCTACCCTCCTGTACGTGGTTACAGTCATGAACAAATTGCAAAGTAATGAACCACTGACACGTCCAACACCCGGTCACAATTAACGCAGGTTTTAGTTCACACAAGAAGGTACACTGCAGCAGCACTATTACTCCATGCTAGGCAAGTCTAACTCGCACACACTCATATACCCGTCCAACCTAGTCTTAAATTTATGCTAGCCAGAACTCCCAAATGTTTTTCGAATTCACTTTGACTAAGATCTATATTATTCAGCTTATAAGAGCCATAGTTATTTTCTGTTGCAAGCATTAGACCCTAGGTCGGGGAACCAGGGTAAATTACTCCAAATGTGGTTAAAAATGAAAATCTCAGGAGTAATGAAGGTTAAATAAGCATATATATAAAATTGCACAAAAACTCATTTAATAATCGAGATAAACTATGAAAGTTATATTTTTTTTTTCAAACAAATAATTCCTAGTTTCTTCAGGTTTCTCCAAAACCAGAAGTGAAAATGTTTTCAGTGAAATTATTTAGTTCCCTAATGAGATTTTTATTAAATTTGTCTGTTACTCTTTTTATTTCATGCAGTTTATTTTCATTTTATTATTTTGTTAATTTTGTGTCTTATTTTTAAAGTTGCTTTATCACGTATTTCGAATTTGAACGCTCCTTGTGTTTTCCTGATTCTGTGGACTTAAGTCTAGTGGGTAATTTCGCTGTACACAAATTTGTTTTGGGGTAACACCCCAAAAAGTGAGCCAACCTCTGGGAGCCTTACACTTCTCTACATTGATCTCCATTAGGATGCGACCCACACCAGTCGACTAACCCCCAGGTACCTATTTTTATACTGATAGGTGAACATGGACAGCAGGTGTCTTATTGAAACACGTCCTAATGTATCCAGACGTAGTACCGGGGATTCGAACTCCGGACCTCAGTGTGTGATTTGAGTGCGCTAGCAATCAGGGTCATCCTGTAGTCCTCCAGTGTCCACATCATTAATTATTTGAAAACATATTTTAGTGTCATCGGCAGACTTACGCATGTCGCTATTTGTTCTCTCATCGGTGCATTGTGGCCTGGTGGCTAAAGCCCTCGCTTCACAGGGCAAGGGTCTGGGATCGATTCCCAGTGAGGGTAGAAACATTGGGCGTGTTTCTTTACACCGGTTGTCTATGTTCCCCATCAGTAAAATGGATGGGTACTTGGGTGTTTGTCAACTGATGTGGGTCGCATCCTGGGACAGAACTGACTAATTTGCCCGAAATGCTCAGCATAACAAGCGGCTTTCTGTATAGTAGTATGTCATTGATGTCAACTAGGCCTGCATACCTTGTACAAGTACTTGTGGAAATTAAGGTATCGTTATTATTATTATTATTATTATTATTATTATTATTATCATCATCATCATCATCATCAATGTCGATTTTTTTTGTGGATTGTAAACAAGGGTTAAACACTGACCCATGTGGCACACTACTACTATCATTTCCCCATTATCAAGTCTTCCCTTTAATGCTAATCTGTTGCCTCAAGTCACTCTGTTAGCCTAGCCTCGAGTTAGTCCCTTGTTAGCCTAGCCTCGAGTTAGTCCCTTGTTAGCCTAGCCTCGAGTTAGTCCCTTGTTAGCCTAGCCTCGAGTTAGTCCCTTGTTAGCCTAGCCTCGAGTTAGTCCCTTGTTAGCCTAGCCTCGAGTTAGTCCCTTGTTAGCCTAGCCTCGAGTAAGTCCCTTGTTAGCCTAGCCTCGAGTTAGTCCCTTGTTAGCGTAGCCTTAAGTTAGTCCCTTGTTAGCCTAGACTTAAGTTAGTCCCTTCTTAGCCTAGGTTTAAGTTACTACAGTATTAGTGTAGCAGCAACTTAGTTTTTGTTAGCCTAGTTTGTCGTGCTTCAGCTATGAAAATAGTTCAGTCATGCTGCAGTTCCAAGATGATGGGAATAACATCAACAACTTTGATCACAGGTAAGTTTATTCAGGTATACACAGAGTTACATAGATTATCATACATAGCCGCATATTTGTATAGAACCTGGGATAACCCAAAAAAGTCAAAGTGGCTTATTTCCATTGGGGGTCACATGAGCCTGCCAATTCTTCCTAGAATTTAGTCCTCGATGAACTCCGTGTTCATCAAGAACTGCAAGAAGCCCCTATCACGAGCCTTTACCATCCTATGGAGAGGGAGCATGGACACGGGGGTCGTCCCACAGTTAACTAAAAACAACAGACATAGCCCCACTCCACAAAGGGGGCAGTAAAGCAACAGCAAAGAACTACAGACCGATAGCACTAACATCCCATATCATAAAAATCTTTGAAAGAGTCCTAAGAAGCAAGATCACCACCCATCTAGAAACCCATCAGTTACACAACCCAGGGCAACATGGGTTTAGAACAGGTCGCTCCTGTCTGTCTCAACTATTGGATCACTACGACAAGGTCCTAGATGCACTAGAAGACAAAAAGAATGCAGATGTAATATATACAGACTTTGCAAAAGCCTTCGACAAGTGTGACCATGGCGTAACAGCGCACAAAATGCGTGCTAAAGGAATAACAGGAAAAGTCGGTTAATGGATCTATAATTTCCTCACTAACAGAACACAGAGAGTAGTAGTCAACAGAGTAAAGTCCGAGGCAGGCACGGTGAAAAGCTCTGTCCCACAAGGCACAGTACTCGCTCCCATCTTGTTCCTCATCCTCATATCTGACATAGACAAGGATGTCAGCCACAGCACCGTGTCTTCCTTTGCAGATGACACCCGAATCTGCATGACAGTGTATTCCATTGCAGACACTGCAAGGCTCCAGGCGGACATCAACCAAATCTTTCAGTGGGCTGCAGAAAACAATATGAAGTTCAACGATGAGAAATTTCAATTACTCAGATATGGTAAACACGAGGAAATTAAATCTTCATCAGAGTACAAAACAAATTCTGGCCACAAAATAGAGCGAAACACCAACGTCAAAGACCTGGGAGTGATCATGTCGGAGGATCTCACCTTCAAGGACCATAACATTGTATCGATCGCATCTGCTAGAAAAATGACAGGATGGATAATGAGAACCTTCAAAACTAGGGAGGCCAAGCCCATGATGACACTCTTCAGGTCACTTGTTCTATCTAGGCTGGAATATTGCTGCACACTAACAGCACCTTTCAAGGCAGGTGAAATTGCTGACC
The DNA here is from genome assembly GCF_038502225.1 of Cherax quadricarinatus. Classification (NCBI taxonomy): domain Eukaryota; kingdom Metazoa; phylum Arthropoda; class Malacostraca; order Decapoda; family Parastacidae; genus Cherax; species Cherax quadricarinatus. The sequence goes on along the minus strand of NC_091334.1, from coordinate 20,905,370 downwards.
TAGAAAATGTACAGAGAACCTTCACGGCGCGCATAACGGAGATAAAACACCTCAATTACTGGGAGCGCTTGAGGTTCCTAAACCTGTATTCCCTGGAACGCAGGCGGGAGAGATACATGATTATATACACCTGGAAAATCCTAGAGGGACTAGTACCGAACTTGCACACGAAAATCACTCACTACGAAAGCAAAAGACTTGGCAGACGATGCAACATCCCCCCAATGAAAAGCAGGGGTGTCACTAGCACGTTAAGAGACCATACAATAAGTGTCAGGGGCCCGAGACTGTTCAACTGCCTCCCAGCATACATAAGGGGGATTACCAACAGACCCCTGGCAGTCTTCAAGCTGGCATTGGACAAGCACCTAAAGTCGGTTCCGGATCAGCCGGGCTGTGGCTCGTACGTTGGTTTGCGTGCAGCCAGCAGTAACAGCCTGGTTGATCAGGCTCTGATCCACCAGGAGGCCTGGTCACAGACCGGGCCGCGGGGGCGTTGACCCCCGGAACTCTCTCCAGGTAAACTCGTTACCGTACACAGGAGTTGAAAATTTGAAGGCGATTGGTCTCGAGTTATGAACGAAATAAAAAAAGTAGAAGGTAGGGGTAAAAACACTCAAGTGACGTCTTATAGGTGTCCCTTCAGGGGTACCTAGGTAGACTTACCCGTGTAACTCCCTGAAGGGTGTCCCTGTATCTCAGTGTGATAACATAAGTTTTACATTATCGTTTATTTTGTTTATCTTTTGTTACTGAACGATAACGATAACGGAGGAAGGTTATCTCTTCTCACGCTATCTTAAGTGCGCTTCACATTCACTTCCCAGAGAGTGTCATGCACTTAAGTGGTCACTGTGACCACTTTTAGGAAACCTTATATGCACCGTTTCCAAAATAGTTTTGTCAAGTATTGTTTCCATAAGCTTAAGGTCACTAGGTCAGTGAGCTTAAGCCCGTAGGAGAATTGGACCTGCCTCGCATAGGCCAGTAGGCCTGTTGCAGTGTTCCTTCTTTCTTATGTTCTTAACAGGAACTTCCCCCCTCCCTCCCATAAACACGGGCCAGGACCTGTGACTCGACCCTTACAACCACATACAGGTGAGTACACACACAAGGGTTTGACAAAAGAATCTGCAAAGGTTCCACAAGGGTCCCACAGGGACTTAAAGTGATCCACCTGACCTATTAGGGAATATAAATTGTTTCCTTTTGTTTTTCCAGAAGAAATTTGTTGCTTCTCCATTACCGTCCCAGATTTAGACAATATATATTCACCAGAATACTGAAAGCAGGACCCATACAGCTCAGGCCTTGGTAATCTTTATAATGTGGCAACAACATCAGTAAGGGATCTGCATGATCATGAATGAGTCGGGGTTCATACAGCTCAGGGCGTGGTAGCCCTTATAATGTAACAACAACAGCAGGGGCTCTGTATAATAATAATAATAATTTTATTTTTGCAATGTGAGGGAAAAGTTCAATAGATAGGAGTAGCGAGGGAGTATATAGTAACAATAGTTTGATTGCCGGCTACTTGTTAAGGTAGGGTAAGTCTAGCTCGCGCTATTCCCCCCTTTTTTCCCCCAACCTGAAAGTGATAGTTTGATTGCCGGCTGCTTGTTAAGGTAGGGTCAGTCTAGCTCCCGCTATCCCTTCCCCTCCCTCTTCCCCCCCCCCCGAAAGGTGACGTGTGGGGCTCCGGCCCAACAGTAATCACTCGACTAGCAGCTCCCAGCACTACTGTAAGTACACGACTGCTCATATTCTAGTGGACTTGTTGGTTGAAAGCTTCACTTTTGACCAATAATAAACTTAGTCCTTTCAGTCTTGCTCTGTTAAATGTCTTAATAATCACCACGTCTTTTAGGTATTGCACTTATCATGGAGAGTGATTTCTTAAGCAGTGGGTAACCTGTCTCTTTCCAGCTTGGAATGACAGAATGGGTCACCTGCCAACCAACTAGTAGAACTGAAGGAGACGGACTAACGTCCTGAGACGTCCCATGTTTTATCTACTTGCCTGTGCACATGTATGAAGAATCAGGACGTAACCCCTCATCATTGCAGCGGTAAAGAACCTGCTTTCCTGTCATCTGGATAGATTATTTTACGGCTATAGACTCTGTGAAGAACGAGCCGGTGGGTTGTCACCAACACCTGCGACCCCCCCCCCCCCATCAGCAACGGCTACGATTTCAACAACACGCAGTGTCACCAACACCAGACACCCAAGTTTTATATATATTAGCGTTGAATTCAGATATCATTTATATTTTTCATTTTTCATTTTCTTTAATGTAGGGTCAATATTTCATATTTAAGTGTTTTATATTTTCTATTTTCTAAATAATAAAGTGTTTATGTTTGTCAGTTTTTGTTCTTTTTCTATGCATTAATTTTCCTGAGGAGGAGCCAGCCTTTGTAATACTGACTGAAGTTGTTACAGGGCTGAGTAAGTCTTCACATGAAAGTACACGCACAACGTGTACAGACCATAGCTGACTTCACTGACATACTACTATATAGAAAGTCCCTTGTTATTCAGAGCATTTCGGGCAAATTAGGTCAGTTTTGTCCCAGGATGCGACCCATATCAGTCGACTAACTCCCAGGTACCCATTTCACTGATGGGTGAACAGGGATAACAGGTGTCTTATGGAAATACGTCCTAATGTTTTCCAGCCGTACCAGAAGATCGATTCCCGGACCTCTCTGTGAGTGTCGAAAAGATCGAGCTAGGGCACCATCACCACTAGGTATAGCAACACTGCATACCCAAACAAAAACAGTGGCGCTGTTAAGTGGTGATATCCATACTAATCCAGGACTTCAAACTATGGTACAGGTGCAAAACAGACATAAGTGACGGTGATAATGGCGGTTTAGTACCTAGGAATGATAACCTTAACTCTATATGTAATGCACAGATAGGTCAATGTGAGACAATATAATCATACTTATTATCTCAGACACCACCGGACATATGTATACACACTGTACTAATGTATGAAAGATGAACACAAAATATACCTTATGCAAACCCACCCCTTATGCGAACTGTAAGGGGTGGGTGCATAATGGATGAAGGTTCGATTATGGTAATGGTGCCAAATTTCATTTTGTAACAAATGCACTTTGGCACAGTTACCCTTTAGCAATGATGACATTGATTTACCTAATTTTAACACAAATGACCTCTTGTCATATATTGATGATTATGATTGTTTTATGAAAACAGGCCTTCACTTTATTCATGTCAACGCGACATCACTTTTTCCCAAATTGGCAGAGATTAGGATTCTAGCTAACAGAACTAGGCCGGCAGTTATATCCATCTCTGAATCGTGCTTGGATGATATGGTGACTGAGGACAAGGTCGAAATAGAAGGTTACAATATAAAACGATTAGATAGGAATAGAAAACGTGGTGGGATATGTGCCTACATGAGAAATGACAGCCTATAATCCAAGGCCTGAGTTAAATGACAAACTGGAGATTCTATGGTTTGAAGTGTTGCTTTCCAAGACCAAACCCATCTTAGTACGAACCAGTTACCGCCCTCCCACCCAAGAACTTTTCGAAAGTCTTGTCCGGACTTGATAACAATTGCGAGAGAGTAATACTGGGAGACTTCAATACCTGGAGTTTACCTGGAGAGAGTTTCGGGGGTCAACGCCCTCGCGGCCCGGTCTGAGACCAGGCCTCATGGTGGATCAGGGTCTGATCAACCAGGCTGTCACTGTTGGCCGCACACAAGCTGATGTACGAACCACAGCCCGGTTGGTCAGGCACTGACTTTAGGTGCCTGTCCAGTGCCTTCTTGAAGGCAGCCAGGGGTCTATTGGTGATCCCCCTTACGTATGCTGGGAGGCAATTGAACAGTCTTGGGCCCCGGACACTTATTGTGTTGTCTCCCAATGTACTCGTGGCACCCCTGCTTTTCATCGGGGGAATGTTGCATCTCCTGCCGAGTCTTTTGCTTTCATGTGGAGTGATTTTCGTGTGCAGGTTTGGTACCAATTCCTCCAGGACATTCCAAGTGTATATTATCATGTATCTCTTTCGCCTGCGTTCGAGGGAATACAAATCAAGGACCTTCAGCCGTTCCCAGTAGTTTAGGTGCCTTATCGCACTTATGTGTACCGTGAAAGTTCTTTGTACACTCCCCAGGTCTGCAATGTAGCCAGGCTTGAAAGGGGCCGTTAGTGTACAGCAGTATTCCAGTCTAGATAGCACAAGCGATTTGAAGAGAATCATCATGGGCTTGGCGTCCCTAGTTTTGAAGGTTCTCATTATCTATCTTGTCATTTTCCTAGCGGATGTGGTTTTTGAAGGCAAGATCCTCTGACATTATCACTCCCAGGTCCTTCACATTACTTTTCCGCTCTATTGTATGCTTAGAATTTGTGGAGCGACCTGCTCTAAACCCGTGTTGCCCTGGGTTGTGTAACTGATGGGTATCTAGTTGGTTGACGATCTTCCTTCTTAGAACCCTTTCAAAGATTTTTATGATATGGGATGTTAGTGCTATCGGTCTGTAGTTCTTTGCAATTGCTTTACTGCCACCTTTGTGGAGTGGGGCTATGTGTGTTGTTTTTAGTGTGTGTGAGTTGACCCCTGTGTCCATGTTCCCTCCATAAAATGCTGAAGGCACGTGACAGGGGCTTCTTGCAATTATTGATGAACACGGAGTTCCACGAGTCTGGGCCTGGGGCAGAGTGCATGGGGATGTCATTAATTGCCTCTTCAAAGTCTTGTGGAGTTAGAATAATATCCGAGATTTTTGGGATGACCAAATTTTGTTTCGTTCATAAAGAATTCATTTGGATTGTCGACCCTTAAAGTGGGCAGTGGCTCGCTGAACACAGTCATATTGGCACTTTAGTATCTCACTCATTTCTTGGCTATCATCTGTGTATGTCCCATCCCGCCTAAGCAGCGGCCCAATACTGGATGTTGTTTTTTCCTTATATTTTTTTTTTCAATTTCCTTTATGGCTTTTAGTTCTTCCTACACCTCTGTGTATATACACCTGTGTATATACACCTCTGTGTATATACACCTCTGTGTATATACACCTGTGTGTATATACACCTCTGTGTATATACACCTCTGTGTATATACACCTCTGTGTATATACACCTCTGTATATACACCTCTGTGTATATACACTTCTGTGTATATACATCTCTCGCGTTGTATGAACTTGAATAAGGTGTGGAAAGTGGGAAAACCACTGGAGAAAGACCGAAGCCTCAAGACCGGTTTATATACAATGAAATATTCAAAGTGAGAACACATTGAGCAAGATGTGGAAGACAGGTGAGACATGTTTGTATTATTGTTTCACAATATGGTGGTTAATTGTGACACAGATCAGTACCGTAAGAATGACCTTCAGAAAACTGTACCAAGAGCTTTGAAATCAGTGTTCACATTATATAAGACAAACACACATGATACATACTCCGTGAGGTGTTACGTTTCTCAGATGAGAGTTTACTTTAATCCTTACTCTAGGTATTAGAGTATTCCTGACTGGTGGTTAACACGTTACATGTAGCCTTAACCAACCAACGAAGACGGAAATTCGAGTACGTAGCTCCAGCATGGAGCCCCCTTCTCTTATCTAGTCTCATCCATTCTTAACACAGACTCATCGAGTCTGTGTTAAGAATGGGGAAAGATATATCCAGTCTCCTGGATCAAGAGCCCTTCACCAGGGAACCTTCACTGGAGCGCAGGCGAGAGATATCATAATCTACACCTGGAAGATTCTGGAGGGACTGGTTCCTAATCTGCACACAGAACTCATTCCCTACGAAAACGAAAGACTTGGAAGGCGATGCAACATACCCCCAGTGAAAAGTAGTGGCGTCACTGGTACACTAAGAGAACACACAAGTGTCTGGGCCCCAAGACTGCTCAACAGCCTCCCACCAGCCTTAAGGGGCATTACCAATAGACCCCTGGTTGTCTTCAAGAGGGAGCTGGACAGATACCTAAAGTTGGTGCCGGATCAGCCGGGCTGTGGTTCGTACGTCGGATTACTTGCGGCCAGCAGTAACAGCCTCGTTGATCAGCCCCTGATCCACCGGGAAGCCTGGTCGTGGAACGGGCCGCGGGGGCGTTGATCCCCGGAATACCCTCCAGGTAGATCATCATGAAGGCCCTTCCCCCCTCCTTCCCTGTCCGGGCAAGGTTAGACCTTTCATCAGCCTGACTCTTACACCAGAGTCAATTAAATCTAAGTGAACGTATCTTGCATTACTTGTGTCAATAAATTATGATTCCTGGCAGTCACTGGTCATTCCATTACTGCCATGAGAGACTATTTTAAAAGCTGAATTCGGCAGCGTCTTTAAGACCAAACTCAAGCTTTGCTTCCCTAATGCAGAGTTATCGAGGTCCACGTTTGTTACTGGTGGCTACGTAAGATGGGGCAATATGGAACTTTGTTACTAGTGGCTATGTGAGATGGGATAGTAAAGATCTTTGTTACTGGTGGTTACGTCAGATGGGGTGATAAGGATCTTTATTACTGGTGGCTACGTCAGATGGGGTAGTATGGATCTTTGTTAATGGTGGCTATGTAAGATGGTGAAGTAAGGAACTTTGTTACTGGTGGCTACGTCAGATGGGGTAGTAAAGTCCTAATATGGACCGCCAATTTTTTTCAACCTTGTCCTGGACGAATTGCAAAACTAGTTTGTGAGGCTATTATGTACATTAGAGGAGAAAATATCATCGCTGAATGCGGCAAGGGATTCCACCATTCGAAACTGGTTGGTCTAGGGTGGACTTTTGATGCGCTGCCCACCCTTGGTTTTCATTTGTTTGAGAATATACACTATATATATATATATATATATATATATATATATATATATATATATATATATATATATATATATATATATATATTATATATATATATATTTATATATATATATATATATAATATATATATATATATATAATATTATATATATATACATATATTTATATATATATATATATATATATATTTATATATATATATATTTATATATATATATATAATATATATATATATATATATATATATATATATATATATATATATAAATATATATATATATATATATATATATATATATATATATATATATATATATATATATATATATATATATATATATATATATAACCCCAGTGAATTATGAGTGTCCATTGTATGAGCTCTTGGGGAGAGAGCAATGGGCTCTCAATAATATGGCATAAAGAGTATATTGTGTTTTGTTAACAGCCTCGTGGATATATAGATCTGCCACTGACATATAATAAGTTCGCCTGAGATAAGTAAAAACACACGTGTAGCGGTTTTGTGTGTCACTATTTTCCGCAAGTGGACAACTCTGAACTAAATGAGAGATTACAACCTAGCCTAACCTAACCTAAACTAGCTTATCCTGACCTAAGTTATCCTAACCTAATCTAACAACCTCGCCTAGCCTAGGTTAATCGCCCACCCCTGGCACACTAGAGATACGAAGCTCTCTCCTCCCATAATGTCTTCTTAGCTATCATTTATTTTTAAATTTTAAGCCACAATCGTTCTTCCCTGTATCTGAGAGTGTCTCTGGTCAGTGACCCTTCCCACCACCCATTTCTTCCTATTCCCTGAAATCTTCTTCTTCTTATGACCAGAGCTTTGGTAAGATGGGTAAGGAAGAAGGATGGGTAAGGATGGAAATATTGGAAAAGGGTGGGAGGGGGGAGAGGTAGGATATAAATGGGTGGGAGGGGGGAGAGGTAGGATATAAAAGGGTGGGAGGGGGGAGAGAGGTAGGATATAAAAGGTAAGTGGCCCAACCACTTTGGTGTAATTTAAAAAGTGTATGTGAAATGATAAGATATTCTTAAAGGGGTATAATACTAACCCATCAGAGTCACATAGATATAACAGATATATAAGTACATGACTCTGAATTATTGGTAGTAATTATACAAGTTGCAATTGCTTTTTTCTTTTTTTTTTTTTTTTTTTTTTTTTTTTTTTTTTTTTTTTTTTTTTTTTTGCGATTGCACAACGGATATTTATGCGACAATGAAGGCAATAATTTTCTGGCCAGTTTATAGAATTACGTGACAATGGCTTCTTACAGGTGGTGCCCAGCCATGGTAAATAGCATAATTTTTACATTAGATTGTTATATAAGATGTCTCCCTAATTGGGGGCGATGATGTTCTCAGTATACATAGAAGGGTTCTGGTGGTACCCAATCTTCTTCATCAGGGAGGTTGCTCAATATCATGGGTCGAGGGTAATCATCTTTATGTATAAAACGACGGACCCTCTGTTGGAGAGTCATTCTTTGAGTCCTGTGAGGAGGAGTATTGATGATATAATCCGTGGTATTTACCACTTGTATAGGATGTTCTCTATCTGGCATGTATAGTTCTTGCATTGTATAAAGTTGTTTCTTTTTTAGGGTGTCAAGGCGTACGTTTATGGCAGTAATATCTTGTTGTATGTGTAAATCTGCCATTTTAACTCTGTCTCTCCTCCTGGTATCGGTAATGAAGCGAAGAGCTCTATTCTGGACCCTTTGTAGCCGTAGCATGTTGGTCTTTGTTGTTAATGACATTGGGACACAAGGGTATTCGAGTATTGGTCTTATTATCATTTTATACAGATGTTTTTTTGACATGTCGAGGGGCTTGATTGAATCGAAAGAGACTGCTAAGACCGGCTTTGGCTATGTTGATCTTTTTAGTTACATGAGATGTTGAGTGGAGTAGCCTGTCTATTTCATATCCAAAAATCTTGTTAGGGTTTCTAATGGCTACAGGTGTACCTCTGATGGAGATACCCCCTTTATCTTCAATTGTTGATGCAAAACATCCTATCGTGCTAACAAGGACCTTGTCAGGATTAGTCGTAATTCTCCATTACTTTTCCCAATTAGATGTTCTACGAAGTTCAATATTCATTTTTTCTATGACTCTCTCATACTTGTATTTTCCTGTTACCGGAGTTGATGAGACGACATGAATAACATCATCTGCAAACTGTGTCACAATTGTATCATTAAACTCTGGTTGAGGAAGGTCATTCACATAAATGTTGAACAGAAGTGGACTGAGACAAGAACCTTGTGGGACACCAGCTGTCGGTATAAAAGGCTCTGTCGACCTGCCATGAAAGGTGGGAATGATTTTTCGTTGAATTAAGAAATTATATATTACTCTGAGAAAAGTCCAGTTATGGTCTGGTAGGTCAATGAGTTTGTATATAAGACCATCATGCCATAAGCTATCAAAAGCTTTATGAACATCTCTGGTGGCAATTAAGGCAAGATTACCCTGATGTTTTAGACTTGCTACAGTATCGAAAATAACATTTATTGCATGATTGGTACCTCTATGTGTTCTAAAGCCAAATTGTTTTTCAGTAAAAAAGTGATTAAACTCCATATAGTAGTTCAATCTGTTGGAAATGACCTTCTCAAGAACTTTTCCAGTGACTTCAAGTAAAGATATAGGTCTATAGTTCCCAGGTTGGTGGATGTCTTTATTGGACTTACCAAGAAAGATAATCCTAGCAGTCTTAAAAATAACTGGAAAATGTCCTGAGGCCAAGATGGCATTAAAGATATTTACCAAAGACTGTTTACAATTTCTGGGTAGGAACTTTATTTGTTTCATTGTTACTCTAGAGAGGCCAGGGGCTCTATTTCTCATTCTGCCAATAACCTGACTCATCTCTAGTAATGTAATAGGTCTAGTAAGCGGGTGGGTATCTTCAAGAGTTGAAGTATCGATGGAAGGTAGTGGTTGTAGATCATCCAAGTTCTCATCTCTCCATTCATTTACCAACTGATAATGATTATTGTTAAATTGACGACTGTTATTGTGGGAGAGAATTTTCTCCCATACATCACCCATCAAATTAGCCTGGTCCTGTGGATCGTCAAGTTTAATTTCAACATCTTCATCATCCTCATCAGTGAGGGTATGAACTAGGTAGTTAGGAGCCTTGTGCTTTGCCCCTAAAAGTTGTCGGATTTTACTCCAAAATTTTGCTGGTTCACGTTTATACTGATTAGCTTGAAGGACTAGCAATTTCCATAAGTCCCGTTCGTGATGACTAATCATGTTAATTAATTCTTGCCTTAATCGGTGCAGTGTAGCTACTGGTGGTTGTCGCGTTTGAAGATGCCTTCGACATTCTGCTTGATAATTTCTTAAATTGTCTCTAATTTCCCTAGTAGGTTTATATTGTTGGTGTATCTTTGTGGAAGTTAATTGACAAGTTGCATTAGTAGCTTCAATTATTCGATTATGCAGGGACCTGATTGCATCATCAATTGTAGTGGAAGGTAGATTTTCCAATGACACAATTTCATCGTCTCCCAGAAATGCCCTGAAGGGGTCAAATCCTAGGGTGTTAAGATTGGGTTTAGGAGTTACAGGGATTCTAAATGGAGAAGTTTGTAGTTGTATTATAACAGGGATATGGTCAGATCCTACATTTCCACCAGGAGATATACGACAGTGAAAGATGTCACAGTCTCTGTTTGTTAGTACTATATCTGGTGTCCCTGGATGAGGTCCAATGTACGATTTAAAGAATGGGCTGTCATGATATTAAATAGTCGTTTTCCTTTTAAGTCACCCAATGGAATACCAGATCCACAGTTGAAGAGGGCAGGGTGATGAGCATTAAAATCTCCCGCTAGAATTGTTGGAACATTTCTGCTTAATATCCTATGTAGAGGAATTGACTCTATATATTGTTGTCTCGGGGGAAAATATCCAGTTCCTATCACTAGTTGTCCATGCGACGTTGTCATTTCTATTGCAAGAATGTTATCTTCATCAACATGAATAATTTTAAATGTATAGCCTTATTTAACTAAGATGGCTACACCACTAAAGGGTCCTCTCGATTTCTCCACAGTAGAGTAACCACGTAAATTAATATGTTGATCAACTCTTGCAGCTGTCTCGTTCAAGAGTATAACATCGGGATTGTAATTATGTAGTTCAACCTCAAGGAGGTAACGGTTATTAAAGAAATGTTGAACATTAAGTTGGAAAATTGTAATCCCCATTATTTCTTGCACTTCGCTCGTGTACTGCGGTCTGAACGCCTGCAAGTAATGTCATGTGTGGTATCCACACTATCCCTGCTGGACTCGTCAAGGGGAGGAGGGAACTTCTGCGTAGTTGCTTGTGCATTAAAAATGCCATCATCTTCACTAGAGGTGGTAATATTAACAGACTCATTAGAATCGTTAGAGTCATCATCAGAAAACCGAGGTATGATACACGAAAGGATACACGAGGTATGATACACGAAAGGAGGCGCTGACCAGGGAAGTGGAAACTATCGAACTTAAGCTAAATGACTCTTACAGGAACCAGGAGAGGCAGGAGGAGCTTAAAGCTATTAGTGAAATTGAAAGAAATTCAAAATATTTCTTTTCATATGCCAAAAACAAGGCAAATACCACATCTAGTATCGGGCCCTTACTCAGACAGGATGGGACTTACACAGACGACAACAAGGAAATGAGTGAAATATTGAAATCCCAGTACGACTCTGTGTTTAGTGAACCACTAATCGGTCTGAGGATCGACGACCCAAATGATTTCTTCATGAATGAGCCTCAAAACTCCATAAATGTATGCCAGATTTCCGACATTACCCTAACTCCGATAGATTTCGAAAAAGCCATTGACAACATGCCTATGCACTCAGCCCCGGGCCCAGACTCGTGGAACTCTGTTTTCATTAAGAACTGCAAGAAACCCCTCTCGCGTGCCCTAAGTACACTATGGAGGAGGAGCTTGGACATGGGTGAGATTCCACAGTCACTTAAAACAACGGATATAGCCCCGCTCCATAAAGGTGGCAGCAAAGCATTAGCTAAGAACTATAGACCAATAGCTCTGACGTCCCACATCATAAAAATCTTTGAAAGAGTGCTAAGAAGCAGGATTGCAAATCACCTGGATTCCCAAAATCTGCACAATCCAGGGCAACATGGGTTCAGGGCAGGTCGCTCCTGCCTCTCACAACTACTGGATCACTATGACATGGCCTTGGATGCACTGGAAGAAAATCAGAATGCAGATGTAATATACACAGACTTTGCAAAAGCATTTGACAAATGCGATCATGGTGTAATAGCCCATAAAATACGTGCTAAAGGAATAACTGGGAAAGTGGGGAGATGGATCTTCAACTTCCTAACAAATCGAACACAAAGAGTAGTGGTCAACAGAGTTAAATCGGAGGCTGCCATAGTGAAGAGCTCTGTTCCACAAGGCACAGTACTCGCCCCCATCTTATTCCTTATCCTCATATCAGACATAAACAGAGATATACACCACAGCACCGTATCATCCTTTGCGGATGATACTAGGATCTGCATGAGGCTGTCATCTGCTGAGGACGCGGTTAACCTCCAAGAAGATATAAACAAAGTTTTCCAGTGGGCGACGGTAAACAATATGATGTTCAATGAGGACAAATTCCAACTACTCCGTTATGGAAAACTGGAGGAGATAATAACTAGAACAGAGTATACTACTGACTCCGGCCATACAATAGAGCGGAAAAATAATGTAAGGGACCTGGGAGTAGTAATGTCTGAGGATCTCACTTTCAAGGATCACAACAGTGCCACGATCGCACGTGCAAAGAAAATGATAGGATGGATAATGAGAACTTTCAAAACGAGAGATGCCAAGCCCATGGTGATCCTTTTCAAATCACTTGTTCTCTCTAGGCTGGAATACTGCTGTACATTAACATCTCCATTCAAAGCAGGTGAAATCGCAGATCTAGAGAGTGTACAGAGATCCTTTACTGCACGTATAAGTTCTGTCAAGCACCTTAACTACTGGGAACGCTTGAAAGCACTTGACTTGTACTCGTTGGAACGCAGGAGGGAGAGATATATCATAATCTACACTTGGAAAATCTTGGAAGGAATGGTCCCAAATCTGCACACAGAAATCACTCCCTACGAAAGTAAAAGACTGGGCAGGCGATGCAAAATGCCGCCAATAAAAAGTAGGGGCGCCATTGGTACACTAAGAGAAAACACCATAAGTGTCCGGGGCCCAAAACTGTTCAACAGCCTCCCATCAAGCATTAGGGGAATTGCCAATAAACCCCTGGCTGCCTTCAAGAGAGAGCTGGACAGATACCTAAAGTCAGTGCCGGATCAGCCGGGCTGTGGCTCGTACGTCGGACTGCGTGCGGCCAGCAGTAACAGCCTAGTTGATCAGGCCCTGATCCATCGGGAGGCCTGGTCGTGGACCGGGCCGCGGGGGCGTTGATCCCCGGAATAACCTCCAGGTAACCTCCAGGTATGATATTCCCAGTTACAGGAAGCAGAGGCTCGTGAGAGTTAATGGGAGACTGTGGAGGCTCCAAGGGAAAATTAGGTAGGCAAGGTGAGTTACCCTGGGAAAGTTCCTGTTCAACAGGATCAGCTTCAATAGCGGGAGAGTAGGCACCAATTTCTGGGGCATTGTTATGTTCAGGTGTTGACTTATCGGGTTGAGGGGAGTTGACAACCTGGGTATGCGAGGTGGGTGATCCCTGGGTCAGGGATGACTCAGGCTTATTTTTAGATGTAGAGTAGGGTACATACTTCTTGTTATGAGAAGGCTGGGTCATAATAGCCTTCACATTTTCTGGGATAGTGATGGGAGTAATCCCATTAGCCATTAACAGATCATTTAAAACCTGAGAGCAGAGTTGAATGTCACCACCTGCTATGTCTTTGGCCATCATATACATTAGTTGTGCTCTCGTCATATCCCCGGCTGTGGACACCTGAGACATAGGAGATGAGACTGAACCTTGTTGTTGCGTTTGTGTATGTTGTAGGTGAGGGTTAGATTGGAGCGCTCCAAGAGGGGCAGAATTCCAAACATTGGAACCATTGGTAGAGACCTGAGGAGTCCCACTTGATCCAGGCAGAGCTGGGAAGGAAGTTTGGGACATCGTTGGCGGTGCCTGGGGAGTGGTCTTCTTAGAAGTGGATAGTTTCTTGGCCTGCATTTCCTTTTTCCTTTTAGGACAAATAGCAGAAACAGCATGATGTTTTCCGTTGCAGAGGACACATTTGGGTGTATTTTTA
>NC_091334.1:20878719-20886219 GCF_038502225.1 Cherax quadricarinatus | reverse complement strand
CCTAGCTGACGTCATACTATATAGAAAACCCTTTGTTATGTAGAGCATTTCGGGCAAATTAGGTCAGTTTTGTCTCAGAATGCGACCCATACCCAGGTACCCATTTTACTGATAGGTGAACATTGGACAGCACGTCCTAATGTTTTCCAGCCCTACCGGGAATCGACCCCTGGACCACACTGTGTAAGCTACGGGATACCCTGAGGTTGATGGACTGCTTGCATCATCTTTACGTCGTCACTTCTGCTGCCTTCATTTGACTGAAGAAGCCTACCGCGTAGTAGAAACTTTTCAACAATAAAGATGCCCAACTGGTGCACATGTGTCTTATCAACTTGTCGGGTCTCTGAACCATTCATCTACATGTCATAAAGTTATCTTGAGCAAGTGGTATCCTCACATCAACAGTATGAACCTGACAGCCACTTACCCTGCTGGATAACACTATATCCTGCCATATTTATCAAAAGCCTGTCGGACCAACACCTCGTCAACCACGAATGTTACATCCATGACACTGACCGAGGTACACTTCCCTGAAACGTCCGTTATATCCAGGAAGACGTGGGGAATCAGACACTGGAACTTACCCACAAGGTTTTCGAATGCCTCTTTTGACATCAGTTTTAAAGTAGATTATCTTTATTCCGTTTAAGGATGTCCCTCAGACGGCTGAGTGCGGGATGCCACGCTTACTGAAGATGATCTTAGGTAGTAGACAGTACTCCCAGCGTAGTAGTTCCCTGAAGAGACACCACACCCACGGTGTTGACACGCTTCACATAACATGCTATGTTCACTATCAGAGTGCTCCTTGCATCTCACGTCACCGACCTAGCTGTGCTTCTACAGGTCATCGACCTAGCTGTGCTCCTTACGTACGTTCAGCTCATCGACCTGAGCAGCGAGCCTTATGCACTACATTAAGGCATCACAAGGGCATATACATTAAATGTGTATATTTCTCCGTGTATATACATTGAACGTTTACCTTGCTCCTATTTTAGGGATTAAAACAATTTAGACGGCGACGAACAGGTGACATGCAGTCTTAGTGACCCTTGTGCAGTCGATAAGCTTTAAATTCAGTAAATCTTAACTATAATCACCCTGATATAGTTATTTTCTTGAATGATTTGTAGTGACCTGAGTTCATACACATACTGATCGGGGTTCGATCCCCAGCACGAGTGGAAACGTTGGTTATATTTCCTTACACCTGCTGCCTCTGTCCACTTAGCAGTAAGTAGGCACCTAGATATTAGTCACACCTGCGGTCAATGTTCGCCTAGCAGTAACTAGGTACCTGGGTGTTAGTAACTTGAATGATTCGCCTGTAAGTGTCCCGGCCCGGGTCTTTAACAGACGGTGACCCGGCGTTAGTTACACCTTTTCCTGTTCACCTAGCCGTAAGTAGGTACCTGGGTTTCATCTAACTAGTGTGGGCCTCATCCTGGGGGGAGAGAGGGTTGAAGTACCCCAGTGGAAAGAAGCCAGAAAGTCTGATAACAGTGGCTTTACTGGGTTATCCTGGGTTGCTTACTCTCCTAATTAACAGTCCGTGGAGAAATCGTCGTCCTGCTGTAGATGGTAGATCGTTGGGTTATCCTGGGTAATTTGCATTATGTATGAGAATTGTACTTATGTGTACCTCTGCCCATAAAAAACTTGTTATTCAAAGTTTGATTTTCTGTACGAGGTTAAAGGTCACAGAAAACCACTCCAGGGGTGACTGCTCAAAAACTGAGACCTTTTTTTCTTCTCTCTCTCCTCAAAACAAATCAATTCCTTTATTTCTTTGTACAGTACAATGTGTAATTTACATGTAATAAATAGTGTCAGTCACAAAGACAGCCGTTAGAATGCATGAACATTTCGGGCAATACAAGAAGTATACAGTATTGTATACCCCAGTGGAAATAAGTAATTTTGTCTAACTTTTTTTTAAGTTATCCTAGGTTATCTACACATATGCTGCTATATATGATAATTTATGTAACTGTATTTATGTGTACCTGTACCAGAATAAACTTACCTACTTCTGTACCGTTGTCCAGTTGAGCTGCTTGAGTATTTAGGTGCGTGTTGATGTATCGTCAGAATCGTACAAATTAAATACAAATGTTTATTACTAAGTAAACATTACAATGGGGCGTTTACATATTATGAAATATTCAAACTGAAATTGAAATGTTTATTTCTCTGTAAACATTACAATGGGTGGTTTACATATTATAAAACAACAGTCACAAAGAAGACCACTAGTATGCCTAGCAAGCCTAGGCATTTCCGGCAGACTAATAGTAAGTTTTACTCTATATTGCAAATTACAAATGATTAAATGTATTTACGTACAATAGTGAGATAGTTCGGAACATTTAAGACTATAACAATTTGCAAAATTGGTAATGAGAATGGTTTGGTCTTGGCATGATACGCTGTTTCTAAGCTCCTATACTGGAGTATCTCAGGCAAACTTAGGACTAGCTTGAGATTTATTAGGCAATTTTATGTTCATAGTCATTTGGGTCAGGAGGAGGATGTACTCACCTAGTTGTACTCACCTAGGTGTGGTTACAGGGGTCGATTCATAGCTCCTGGCTCCGCCTCTTCACTGGTCGCTACTGTGTACTCACCTAGTTGTGGTTGCAGGGGTCGATTCATAGCTCCTGGCCCCGCCTCTTCACTGGTCGCTACTGGGTCACTCTCTCTGAACCATGACCCTTATCATACCTTTGCTTAAAGCTGTGTATGGATCCTGCCTCCACTACATCGCTTCCCAAATTATTCCACTTCCTGACTACTCTGTGACTGAAGAAATACTTCCTAACATCCCTGTGATTCATATGTGTGTGTGTGTGTGTGTGTACTCACCTAATTGTACTCACCTAATTGTGGTTGCAGGGGTCGAGACTCAGCTCCTGGCCCCGCCTCTTCACTGATCGCTACTGGGTCCTCTCTCTCTCTGCTTCCTGAGCTTTGTCATACCTCTTCTTAAAACTATGTATGGTTCCTGCCTCCACTACTTCACTTGCTAGGCTATTCCACTTGCTGACAACTCTATGACTGAAGAAATACTTCCTAACGTCCCTGTGACTCGTCTGAGTCTTCAGCTTCCAGTTGAACATTAAAATGGTATAAAATACCGACAGGTTGTTAGGTAAGACACATATGCAACAGTTAGGTATCTTTATTTCGAAACGTTTCGCCTACACAGTAGGCTTCTTCAGTCGAGTACAGAAAAGTTGACTACGGAACAATGCTCTTCTCCAGACTGAGGGACTGACCACCTCAAAACTTTAAGGGTGATGGACTGATTACATCGTCTTCAAGTATCTTCTGCTTCTATCAACTTTTCTGTACTCGACTGAAGAAGCCTACTGTGTAGGCGAAACGTTTCGAAATAATGATACCTAACTGTTGCATATGTGTCTTACCTAACAGCTTCCAGTTGTGACCCCTTGTCCCTGTGTCCCCTCTCTGGAACATCCTATCTCTGTCCACCTTGTCTATTCCCCGCAGTATCTTGTATGTCGTTATCATGTCTCCCCTGACCCTTCTGTCCTCCAGTGTCGTCAGTCCGATTTCCCTTAACCTTTCCTCGTACGACATTCCCTTGAGCTCTGGGACTAGCCTTGTTGCAAACCTTTGTACTTTCTCTAACTTCTTGACGTGCTTGACCAGGTGTGGGGTTCCAGACTGGTGCTGCATACTCCAGTATGGGCCTAACATACACAGTGTACAGTGTCTTGAACGATTCCTTATTAAGGTATCGGAACGCTATTCTCAGGTTTGCCAGGCGCCCGTATGCTGCAGCAGTTATTTGGTTGATGTGTGCCTCCGGTGATGTGCTCGGTGTTATGGTCACCCCAAGGTCTTTCTCCCTGAGTGAGGTCTGTAGTCTTTGTCCACCTAGCCTATACTCTGTCTGCGGTCTTCTTTGTGTGTGTGTGTGTGTGTGTGTGTGTGTGTGTGTGTGTGTGTGTGTGTGTGTGTGTGTGTGTGTGTGTGTGTGTGTGCATGAATGGGTGGGACCTGTAGACGACACCTGTGCAACATTTGGAATTTTTTATTCTGGAAATGTTTCGCCACGCAGTGACTTCTTCAGTCCAGTGCAGAGAAAGGCGGAACATGAGGAGTAGGGTGAGGTAATCAGTCCCGCAGTCTGGAACTGATGTGTTCAGCCCATTACTTTTGGCAACATATAGATAAACTGGATATACCGAC
Source organism: Cherax quadricarinatus (assembly GCF_038502225.1). Lineage (NCBI taxonomy): Eukaryota > Metazoa > Arthropoda > Malacostraca > Decapoda > Parastacidae > Cherax > Cherax quadricarinatus. Next base: position 20,881,992 of record NC_091334.1, on the reverse strand, counting down.
TCTAGGCCGAGGGACTGATTATCTCAAACTACTCCTCATCTTCCACCTTTCTCTGCAACGGACTGAAGAAGCCACTAGTTAGCGAAACGTTTCCAGAATAAAAATTCTCAAATGTGGCACGAGTGTCTCATTTACCAACCTGTCGGTTTTCTACATCTATACATAGGCCTTGTAGACGCTATTCAACTGCACACCTCAATTGAAATCAAGGACCAAAATGGAAATCAAGGACCAAAATGGAAATCAAGGACAATCAGTGGAAACCAAGGACCCCAATTGAACTCAGGTACCCCAGTGGAAATCAAGGACTCTCAGATGAAAGCAAGGACCCCAATGGAAATCAAGGACTCCCAGATGAAAGCAGGGACCCCAATGGAAGTCAAGAACCCCTGACTGAAATCAAGGACCCCAGTGAGAATAAGTCACTTTGACTTTTTGGGGGTTATCCTAGGTAATCTACACATATCTTACTATGATAATGTATTACTCAAGTAATATAACGAGTTACTGAAGTTCCAGTATGACTCAGTTTTTAGCGAGCCGCTAACCAGACTAAGAATCGAAGACCTAAATTAATTTTTTATGACCAAGACTCAGAATTTAGTTGATTCAAAATTATCTGATGTTATCCTAACGAAACATGACTTCGAAAAGGCTATAAATGACATGCCCGTGCACTCTGCCCCAGGCCCAGACTCGTAGAGCTCCGTGTTCATCAAGAACTATAAGAAGCCCCAGTCATATGCTTTTATCATTCTATGGAAAGGGATCATGGACATGGGTCATCCTACAGCTGATAAAAACAACAGACAGCCCCACTCCACAAAGGGGGCAGTAAATCAATAACTAAGAACTACAGACCGATAGCGCTGACATCCCATTTCATAAAAATCTTTGAAAGGGTCTAAGAAGCAAGATCGCCACTCTTCTAGATACCCATCAGTTACACTACCCAGGGCAACATGGGTTTAGAGCAGGTCTCTCCTGCCTGTCCCAACTACTGGACCACAATGACAAATATAGTATACACAGACTTTGCGAAAGCCTTGCTGTATAGCCCTTGTGGCTTAGCGCTTCTTTTTGATTATAATAATAATAATTGCAAAAGCCTTCGACAAGTGTGACCATGGTGTAATAACACACAAAATGTGTGACAAAGGAATTAAAGGAAACGTTGGTAGATGGATCTATAATTTCCTAATAGAACACAGAGTAGTAGTAAACAGAGTAAAGTCTGAGGCGGCTACTGTGAAAAGCTCTATTCCACAAGGCACAGTACTCGCTCCCATCTAGTTCCTCATCCTCATATCTAACATAGACAAGGATGTCAGCCACAGCACCGTGTCTTTCTTTGCAGATGACACCCGAATTTGCATGACAGTGTCCTCCGTTGAAGACTGCAAGACTCCGGATGGACAGCAATCAAATCTTTAAATGGGCCGCAGAAAACAATATGAAGTTCAATGAAGAGAAATTTCATTACTCCGATATGGAAAACGTGAGGAAATTAAAACTATATTGAACATTAAAATGGTATAAAATACCGACAGGTTGTTAGGTAAGACACATATGCAACAGTTAGGTATCTTTATTGTGAAACGTTTCGCCTACACAGTAGGCTTCTTCAGTCAAGTACAGAAAAGTTGATAGAAGCAGAAGATACTTGAAGACGATGTAATCAGTCCATCACCCTTAAAGTTTTGAGGTGGTCAGTCCCTCAGTCTGGAGAAGAGCATTGTTCCATAGTATGAAACAATATGTTTCATACTATGGAACAATGCTCTTCTCCAGACTGAGGGACTGACCACCTCAAAACTTTAAGGGTGATGGACTGATTACATCGTCTTCAAGTATCTTCTGCTTCTATCAACTTTTCTGTACTTGACTGAAGAAGCCTACTGTGTAGGCGAAACGTTTCACAATAAAGATACCTAACTGTTGCATATGTGTCTTACCTAAAACTATATTGGAGTATACAACAAATTAAAGCCGCAAAATAGAGCGAAAAACTAATGTAAAGGACCTGGGAGTGACAGTGTCAGAGGATCTCACTTTCGAAGACCACAACATTGTATTTACCACATCTGCTAGAAAAATGAAAGGATGGATAATGAGAACCTTTAAAACTAGGGATGCCAAGCCCATGATGACACCTATCAGATCGCTTGTTCTATCTAGGCTGGAATATTGCTGCACACTAATAGCGCCTTTTAAGGTAGGTAAAATTGCTGACCTTTACGGTACACATAAGTACGATAAAACACCTAAATTACTGGGATGGTTGAAGTTCCTCGACTTGTATTCCTTGGAACGCAGGCGGGAGATATACACGATTATATACACTTGGAAAAATCTTAGAGGAGTTAGTACCAAATTTGCACACGAAAATCGCTCCCTACGAAAGCAAAAGACTCGGCAGGCGATGCAACATCCCCGCCAATGAAAAGCAGGGGCGCCATTAGCACGATAAGAGACAACACTAAGTGTGAGGGACCCAAGACTGTTCATCTACCTCTCATTATACATAAGGAGGATTACCAGTAGACCCCTGGCTGTCTTCAAGAATGCACTGGACAGGCACCTACATTCAGTACATGATCAGCCGAGCTGTGGTTCATCTGTCGGCTTACGTGCGGCCAACAGTAACAGCCTGGTTGATCAGGCCCTAATCCACCATGAGGCCTGGTCACAGACCGGACCAGGGGGCGTTGCCCCCCGAAACCCTCGCCAGTTATACCCCAGGTATGTGTACCTGTACCTAAATACACTTACATTCAGAGAGAGAGAGAGAGAGAGAATCTTTGACCTGGTTTACAGAAAGACACTTCAGGGGGGAAAAAAGTCACGTCGGATTATTCTGTGGTATATTTACCGCGTGATCTATTATATGAAAAAGAAAACACTGTGAAAATTAGAAAAACGACATGTATGAGGCCTAGAAGAAGACTTCGACGTAGCCTAGAATAAATCTTGGCAGAGGTGGGCCAGCCAGCCAACCAGCAAGCCTGCCTGCCTGCCTGACTGCTTGCTTGCCGACCTGCCTCAACACCAGTGAAGTGAGCCTAGTCCTCGCACCAGTTTGAATAATAATAACAATAATAATAATAATAATAATAATAATAATGAAAGGGGGTAAAGCAGCTGGAACTGATGGGATCATGACAGAAATGTTAAAAGCAGGGGGGGATATAGTGTTGGAGTGGTTGGTACTTTTGTTTAATAAATGTATGAAAGAGGGGAAGGTACCTAGGGATTGGCGGAGAGCATGTATAG
>NC_091334.1:20798719-20873719 GCF_038502225.1 Cherax quadricarinatus | reverse complement strand
GGAGGGTATCGACTCCCTTGTTTTTCTAAAATGCACCTTAATTTTCAATTATGTTAAGTTCTGGTGATTGAGGTGGCCAGATAAGATGCTCAACCTCACTAGAATGTTCCTCGTGCCACTCAGAGACTATTTTAGCTGCGTGAATCGGTGCATTATGGTCCTTGAAGATTGCATTCCCTTCTGGAAACAGTGTTGCAACCATAGGATGAAGTTGATCTGCTAAAATGTTTAAATAATCTTGACTTTTAATTCTGCCATGAAGGGCAACCATTGGGCCTGCAGATTTCCATGTTTAACATTTGGAAGAAGACAGTCGGGATCATATGTTTCTTTTAGCCGTCTACACACGTATACACGGCCTGAGGTTGGGAATAAGGTGAAACATGACTCGTCGGAGAAAATGACATTCTTCCACTGGTCTAAGGACCATTGTTGATGATTTTTACACCACTATACACGCTTTTCAACATTGGTTTTTGAAAGTAAGGGTTTCCTGATTGCAGCCCTCCCATAAAATCCAGCTTTATGAAGTTCCCTTCTTACAGTTTTTGTGGAAACTGGGTTATGGAGGTGTTCATTAAGCTCTGCTGCAATTTTGGGTGCTGTAGTCTTATGATCATTTCTAACAATCCGTGAAAGAGTTCGACGATCCCTATCTGACAGCTTTCACTTCCTTCCAGAGTTTTTCTTTGATGAAGAGGTTTTCCCCTCTTTCGCAAAGGCTGTCATCACCTTCGAGACAGTACCTCTTGATACACCAACAAGTCCAGCTGTTTTCGTTACGCTACAACCACCCATACCAGCACCAACAATTCGACCTCTTTCAAAGTCTGACAGATCTGTCATTTTAGGGATTTTAGTTAATTTCTCTTGATAAATCTAAAAAAATAACATTTTCAGCAAAAATGAATAAGCAAAACTAATAATAAATCATAAAAACAAAAATAGCAAAATTTCATGATTTTACTTACAGACCTCCTGAAAAAAGTAAACGATGGTTCCACTATCTTAAATGCCCCACCAACCATCAAGGCATGGCACAACTTGCTACTTTTTGGCAATGTCTGCTTAGCTGTGCCGGAAAGAAGGGGAAAGAGGCTAGCCTCAATGATAATTAAATCCTTAAGAGATTTTCCTAGAGTTGATAACCTCATTCGCCTTCCCCGTCAACACAAAAAAAGGAGAGGCAGAACCCCCACTCACTCTACTGACAGTGAAAAAGTCAGAGTCCAGGTGAGCAAGAAAATTGAAGAGGGCAACACAGTGGGGGCAATAAGAATTATTACCAGTGAAGATACAGTTGCTCCCAGGGATGCTGACACGGCTGAAGCACTTAGAGGAAAGCACCCTGCCAGGGAAACCAGTGGCACCAACAGTTCCAACACCTCTGTCCCCACTATGGAACCATTGATAGTGGAAGACTCAGACATTTACAAAGCAATAATGTCGTTCCCATCTGGCTCTGCTGGGGGTTACACTGGAATAAGGCCACAGCATTTAAAGGAAATGGTTAATCCAGTTATTGGGGAAATTGCAGAGACACTGCTTTCAGAGATCACAAGGTTCGTCAACAATTCCTTGGCTGGTCTGATCCCTGATGAAATTAGACCTTTCTTTTTTGGTGCAACACTTTGTGCACTTAAAAAGAAGGATGGAGGAATTCGGCCAATTGCAGTAGGCAACACCTTACGCCGCCTCGTATCCAAAGCTGCTGTCCGAAGTATTCGTGCACAGGCAGCCATGATGCTTCAACCAAACCAGCTTGGCTTTGGGGTCTCTCAAGGAAGTGAAGCAGCGGTTCATGCAACAAGGGCGTATATCAACAACCTGCCTGAGGACAATGCAGTGGTAAAATTAGATTTCAAGAATGCGTTCAATCTCCTGAAAAGAGACGTGGTATTAGCAGCAGTACAAGAACATTTCCCTGGTCTCTTCCCTTTTGTTTCAGCCGGGTATAGCAAGGAATCAATGCTTCTCTTTGGAGAGCATGAAATTACATCATCGGAGGGTGTCCAACAAGGAGATCCTCTTGCACCATTTCTCTTCTGTATAGCAGTTAGGGAAATCACAGTCAGACTGACCAGCGAGCTAAACATCTGGTTCCTAGATGATGGCACACTAGCAGGTACAAAAGAGTCCCTCCTACATGACCTTACACAGGTAATGACACGGGGACAGGAAATGGGTCTCATCCTGAATCCATCCAAATGTGAAATCATCTCAGTCAGTCAACAAGTGATAAATGCAGTGAGATCAAAACTACCAGGAGCAGCAGTCATTGCCCCCACAAATAGTGTCTTGCTAGGAGCACCTCTGGGAAGCAATGCCATTGACACAATTCTCAGGAAGAAATTGGAAGAGTTAAGGAGAATGGAACAACGAATAGGCAATCTGGACACCCACGATGCCTTGTACCTTCTCACAAAGTGCTTGAGTCTGCCCAGGTTGACATATTTCCTAAGATGTGCATCTTCATATGATAACCCTATACTGCACGAATATGACAGTATTCTGAGGCAGATTTTTACGAAAGTACTTAACCTTACTCTAGAAGACGGGCAGTGGAACCAAGCTACACTTCCAGTCAGACTAGGAGGCATTGGTGTCCGCAAGTCATCACAGATTGCGTTACCTGCTTTTCTGTCCTCGTGTATTGCATCCAGAGAGCTTGTAGCAGCGATTCTCCCTGAACATCTTAGGGACAAGATAGGAGTCCAGGACCAAAAATTCATTGACGGAGCAATGATCTGGGATAATCTAACGGGCTCTGGAGCCAGACCTGCTCCCCCCAACAACTACAAACAATCGCACTGGGATGGTCCAATAGTGGAAAATATTGCCTCAACAATGCTTCAGAGTGTGTCAGGGAAGGATAGAGCCCGCCTCCTGGCAGTGAGAGCCCCTCATGCTGGGGACTTTCTGTTGGCTGTTCCCAACTCCAGCCTTGGCACACGTCTCGACCCACAGACCATCCGCATCGGTGTTGCCCTTCGACTTGCCGCCCCTATTCTCGCCGAACACAGGTGTATTTGTGGCAGTGAAGCAGCAGACCGATTCGGGTACGATGGTCTTGTGTGCCGTAAATCCGAGGGAAAGATTGCAAGACATGAGGAGGTTAATAACATTATCAAGAGGAGCCTCACAACAGCTGGATGCCCAGCAGTAAGGGAGCCACCCCAACTATGCAGATCTGATGGCAGCCAGAAGCGTCCAGATGGTATCACCCTTCAAGCCTGGACAGATGGGAAGCAGGTGGTGTGGGACTATACATGTGCATCTACCTTGGCTGATACCTATCTCCAATACACCAGGGAGGAAGGACGGGCAGCTGCCAGCTTCAGGGAGTCCCAAAAGTCTAGAAAATATGGAGAACTTGCCCATCATTATATGTTTGTTCCCATAGGCTCAGAGACCCTTGGCTCATGGGGAAAGAGTGCATCTAAATTCCTTAAGGAGCTGGGAAAAAGACTCATCAGGGTAACTAGGGATCCCAGGGCAGCTAGTTTTCTGTTCCAGCGGCTCAGTGCGGCTGTTCAAAGGGGTAATGCCTGCTGTATTTTGGGCACACGCCCCAGCTCTGAGGAGCTGGATGAGATTTTCGCCTTATAATCGGTGATACACACGTAACAACATGTACCGTATATGCCACCCTTATATCAATAATGTATCTCTTAAATCTTCTGTACCATATTATGTAATAAAATATTCCTATTAGTAAAAAAAAATAAATATGAAAAGATGGGGTGGTAGGGGAAGTGGAATATTCAAACGGCTTCAGGAAGAAATCCAAATATTCTTCCTTGAAGCCTTTTTATCCACTTCTCCGAGGCTATGGGTCCCACAATTTACACCAGAGGTGGACCCCATCCTATATATTATATATATATATATATATAAAGTATATTTATATATATATATATATATATATATATAATGTATATTTACTTTATATATATATATATATATATAAATATTATATATATATATATATATATATATATATTATATATATATATATTATATATATATATATATATATATATATATATATATATATATATATATATATATATATATATAATGTCGTGCCGAATAGGAAAAACTTGCTATTTTGGCTTTAATAGCAAGGCTCTTCTTGCCGGATAAGGCAAGCGAAAATGTGTGTATGCAATAATTTCGCAAAAATCATTCTGAACCTGTTAATTATTAAATTATTGTAAACTTATCTAAAATGTATTTAGTTGGATTAGGCTAAATTAAATTGCGCTTATTATAATAAGGTTAGGTAAGTTTTCTAAGTTTCTTTTGTTATAAAATTATTCATTTTTACATTAGCATAAATTAAAAAAAATATATCTTTAAACGTATAAGAGAAAATTTTAGAAAGGACTTAATTTTAAATGAGTTCTTGCTAATTACCAGTTTTACCTATTCGGCACGACATATACACACTCAAGAGTATGTCGAGTGCCAGAGACATTCCTCACCCGACTGTGTCAGGTTTGTGAGGACCTCGCGTCGTCACCAGCCACTTAATTATACTTTTAGATGTTTACCACCAAAGCAGTTAGGTTATCGTGCACACTATATCCATCCTGTGGAAGGTTGTATAGCAAGATTCTCCGAGTGTTTTACACAGGCAACTCTTACTCTTAATACATATTTGTACATTTTTCTATCATGCATTACATGTATTCAAGAGTAACACCGAAATATTCACGAACACATTGACAATTTTCGTATTTTACGAAGATAAGAGGCCGTTCAGCAAGAATCTGGCGCACCGTCTCTTAGCTGATGATGCAGTGCTGTTGGGAGATTATCAAACATGAGAGAGTTTCAGAAGGAAATTAAAAGAGACGGAAACAGAAGGAAAACACTCTAGGCAGTGCCAATTTGGGTATCAGGTTAGTGGAAGGAAGTATGGGAAGAAATAATTTTTTTTTTTTTAGATATTCGGGAGTGGACACACCGGCAGATGAGGCTTGTAACGCAAGGCGAACCATAGACTAGTATTTACTAGGCTGCCTGTAACATTTACTAGACTGTAGCATTTACTAGATTAGAGGGTAAGTGGAAACTTCAGTGATAGAAAGACATAGACAGGTAGAACTTACAAAACCGCTGCTCTTAGTGATGGATCACGCCATTGCTAGGCTCACTCATAATTACAAATGGCACTTAATATTTTTTTTATCGTGAGAATAATATTTCGCACAGAAATATTGGTGATAAATATATCATTTAATAATGCTATTCTATGTGGAAGCTGGTTTATATTATCTTGTCAGTACTTCCTAAATTGCCTACGTAAACTTTTGTAATAATAATATTACTAATAATGATAATAATTACTATTAATACTACTACTGCTAAAAATAATAATTACTCCTGCTACTACTACTAATATAATCACTATTACTGCTATTAGTACTACTACTAATACAACTACTACTAATAATAATTGTGAAAATCACCTGCAGGAGGCTTACAGGGCATTGCCTGAATTATTACCGGCAAGTAATTTGGGTGAGGTAAGTGGTACTTAAGTCACAGCAGGTCGCTGAACTGTAACTGCCTCGATGTCCACGTCCTACCACTTTCACAAAAGGCTAGACCTGACATAAAATTAATAATTATAACATTAAAACCAGCTACTAGGGTAAATTAAAGTTGTGGTCTGTATAGGATTAAGCTTGCTGGGTTCACAAAATATATTTGATATTAACACTTACCATTTAATTACTGGAAGACAGTTAATGCTGATAGAACACACACTAACTATACCCTAACAGTTAGGATTTACGATGGCCAGCGCAAAAACTACTGTACGTTATGGGTAAGTGTCACTTAGCTAAGGCGTGTTGTTAAGGATTCATTGATGTCCTCAGTTTTTCCGTCCTACTTGCCGAATTGTAAGGGCTTTCCACATTTATCCTAATTCCTCAGCAGGAACATGTCAACAGTTTCTAAATTACGGATTGAGGCCGATATACACCAACTGACCTTCGAGAACCCCTGATTACGTTGTACAATTCAGTCCAGTGTTCACACATTAAATTCAATATGGCGTGTCTCCCCGGCGTCACTCTGCAGCTGTTCTACGCCCCCTTCACCCGAAATTTCTCGAAGGGTCCAAATAACATTTTGATACACAATTATTATATTCACTTAGGAAATTATGTAAAAAAAATCCACAATAATAATAATGGAAATTCCATCATTACTTACTAACCCTCGGTGGGAGTTTATGGTTTATTTTTTTTACGTGGGGAGCAGTACCGTGTGTCAGGGGCACGTTCAACGTATGCGTCAGAGTGAGGCACGTTCAACGTATGCGTCAGAGTGAGGCACGCTCAACGTGTGTCAGAGTGAGGCACGCTCAACATGTGCGTCAGAGTGAGGCACGCTCAACATGTGCGTCAGAGTGAGGCACGCTCAACGTGTGCGTCAGAGTGAGGCACGTTCAACGTGTGCGTCAGAGTGAGGCACGTTCAACGTGTGCGTCAGAGTGAGGCACGCTCAACGTGTGTCAGAGTGAGGCACGTTCAACATGTGCGTCAGAGTGAGGCACGCTCAACGTGTGTGTCAGAGTGAGGCACGCTCAACATGTGTGTCAGAGTGAGGCACGCTCAACGTGTGTCAGAGTGAGGCACGCTCAACATGTGTGTCAGAGTGAGGCACGCTCAACGTGTGTCAGAGTGAGGCATGCTCAACGTGTGCGTCAGAGTGAGGCACGCTCAACATGTGTGTCAGAGTGAGGCACGCTCAACGTGTGTCAGAGTGAGGCACGCTCAACATGTGCGTCAGTGAGGCACGCTCAACGTGTGTCAGAGTGAGGCACGCTCAACATGTGCGTCAGAGTGAGGCACGCTCAACGTGTGTCAGAGTGAGGCACGCTCAACATGTGCGTCAGAGTGAGGCACGCTCAACATGTGTGTCAGAGTGAGGCACGCTCAACATGTGCGTCAGAGTGAGGCACACTCAACATGTGTGTCTGAGTGAGGCACGCTCAACTTGTGTCAGTGAGGCACACATAACGTGTGTCAGAGTGAGGCACGCTCAACATGTGCGTCAGTGAGGCATGCTCAACATGTGTGTCAGAGTGAGGCACGCTCAACATGTGCGTCAGAGTGAGGCACACTCAACATGTGCGTCAGAGTGAGGCACGCTCAACATGTGCGTCAGAGTGAGGCACGCTCAACATGTGTGTCGGAGTGAGGCACGCTCAACATGTGCGTCAGTGAGGCACGCTCAACATGTGCGTCAGAGTGAGGCATGCTCAACATGTGTGTCAGAGTGAGGCACGGTCAACATGTGTCAGAGTGAGGCACGCTCAACATGTGTGTCAGAGTGAGGCACGCTCAACATGTGTGTCAGAGTGAGGCACGCTCAACATGTGCGTCAGAGTGAGGCATGCTCAACATGTGTGTCAAAGTGAGGCACGGTCAACATGTGTCAGAGTGAGGCACGCTCAACATGTGTCAGTGAGGCACGCTCAACATGTGCGTCAGAGTGAGGCACGCTCAACATGTGCGTCAGAGTGAGGCACACTCAACATGTGTCAGAGTGAGGCACGCTCAACATGTGTCAGAGTGAGGCACACTCAACATGTGTCAGTGAGGCATGCTAAACATGTGCGTCAGAGTGAGGCATGCTCAACATGTGCGTCAGAGTGAGGCACGCTCAACATGTGTGTCGGAGTGAGGCACGCTCAACTTGCGTCAGTGAGGCACACTCAACACGTGCGTCAGAGGCACGCTCAACATGTGTGTCGGAGTGAGGCACGCTCAACTTGTGTCAGTGAGGCATGCTCAACATGTGTGTCAGAGTGAGGCACGCTCAACATGTGTGTCAGAGTGAGGCATGCTCAACATGTGTGTCAGAGTGAGGCACGCTCAACATGTGTTAGAGTGAGGCACGCTCAACTTGTGTCAGTGAGGCACACTCAACACGTGTGTCAGTGAGGCATGCTCAACATGTGTGTCAGAGTGAGGCACGCTCAACATGTGTGTCAGAGTGAGGCATGCTCAACATGTGTGTCAGAGTGAGGCACGCTCAGCATGTGTTAGAGTGAGGCACGCTCAACATGTGTCAGAGTGAGGCATGCTGAACATGTGTCAGAGTGAGGCATGCTCAACATGTGCGTCAGAGTGAAGCACGCTCAACATGTGCGTCAGAGTGAGGCACGCTCAAAATGTGTCGGAGAGAGGCACACTCAACATGTGTATCAGAGTGAGGCATGCTCAACATGTGTGTCAGAGTGAGGCACGCTCAACATGTGCGTCAGAGGCACGCACATGTGTGTCAGAGTGAGGCACGCTCAACATGTGCGTCAGAGTGAGACACGCTCAACATATGTGTCAGAGTGAGGCACGCTCAACTTGTGTCAGTGAGGCACACATAACGTGTGTCAGAGTGAGGCACGCTCAACACGTGCGTCAGAGGCACGCTCAATATTTGTGTCAGAGTGAGGCATGCTCAACATGTGTGTCAGAGTGAGGCACGCTCAACATGTGCGTCAGAGTGAGGCACGCTCAACATGTGTCACAGTGAGGCACGCTCAACATGTGCGTCAGAGTGAGGCACGCTCAACATGTGTGTCAGAGTGAGGCATGCTCAACATGTGTGTCAGAGTGAGGCACGCTCAGCATGTGTTAGAGTGAGGCACGCTCAACATGTGTCAGAGTGAGGCATGCTGAACATGTGTCAGAGTGAGGCATGCTCAACATGTGCGTCAGAGTGAAGTTCGCTCAACATGTGCGTCAGAGTGAGGCACGCTCAAAATGTGTCGGAGAGAGGCACACTCAACATGTGTGTCAGAGTGAGGCATGCTCAACATGTGTGTCAGAGTGAGGCACGCTCAACATGTGCGTCAGAGGCACGCACATGTGTGTCAGAGTGAGGCACGCTCAACATGTGCGTCAGAGTGAGACACGCTCAACATATGTGTCAGAGTGAGGCACGCTCAACTTGTGTCAGTGAGGCACACATAACGTGTGTCAGAGTGAGGCACGCTCAACACGTGCGTCAGAGGCACGCTCAATATGTGTGTCAGAGTGAGGCATGCTCAACATGTGTGTCAGAGTTAGGCACGCTCAACATGTGTTAGAGTGAGGCACGCTCAACATGTGCGTCAGAGTGAGGCACGCTCAACATGTGTCACAGTGAGGCATGCTCAACATGTGCGTCAGAGTGAGGCACGCTCAACATGTGTGTCGGAGTGAGGCACTCAACACGTGTGTCAGAGTGAGGCACGCTCAACATGTGCGTTAGAGTGATGCACGCTCAACATGTGCGTCAGTGAGGCACGCTCAACACGTGTGTCAGAGTGAGGCACGCTCAACATGTGCGTCAGAGTGAGGCACGCTCAACATGTGTGTCAGTGAGGCGCGCTCAACTTGTGTCAGTGAGGCACACTCAACATGTGAGTCAGAGTGAGGCACGCTCAACATGTGTGTCAGTGAGGCACGCTCAACTTGTGTCAGTGAGGCACACTCAACATGTGAGTCAGAGTGAGGCAAGCTCAACATGTGTGTCAGAGTGAGGCACGCTCATCATGTGTGTCAGAGTGAGGCACGCTCAACATGTGCGTCAGAGTGAGGCACGCTCGACATGTGCGTCAGAGTGAGGCACGCTCAACAGGTGTGTCAGAGTGAGGCACGCTCAACATGTGCGTCAGAGTGAGGCACGCTCAACTTGTGTCAGTAAGGCACACAACATGTGCGTCAGAGTGAGGCACGCTCAACATGTGTGTCAGAGTGAGGCACGCTCAACATGTGCGTCAGAGTGAAGCACGCTCAACATGTGTGTCAGTGAGGCACGCTCAACTTGTGTCAGTTAGGCACACTCAACATGTGAGTCAGAGTGAGGCACGCTCAACATGTGTGTCAGAGTGAGGCATGCTCAACATGTGTGTCAGAGTGAGGCACGCTCAACATGTTCGTTAGAGTGAGGCACGCTCAACATGTGCGTCAGAGTGAGGCACGCTCAACAGGTGTGTCAGAGTGAGGCACGCTCAACATGTGCGTCAGAGTGAGGAATGCTCAACATGTGTGTCAGAGTGAGGCACGCTTAACATGTGCGTCAGAGTGAGGCACGCTCAACATGTGTGTCAGAGTGAGGCACGCTCAACATGTGCGTCAGAGTGAGGCACGCTCAACAGGTTTGTCAGAGTGAGGCACGCTCAACATGTGCGTCAGAGTGAGGCACGCTCAACATGTGCGTCAGAGTGAGGCACGCTCAACAGGTGTGTCAGAGTGAGGCACGCTCAACATGTGCGTCAGAGTGAGGCACGCTCAACTTGTGTCAGTAAGGCACACAACATGTGCGTCAGAGTGAGGCACGCTCAACATGTGTGTCAGAGTGAGGCACGCTCAACATGTGCGTCAGAGTGAGGCACGCTCAACATGTGTGTCAGTGAGGCACGCTCAACTTGTGTCAGTTAGGCACACTCAACATGTGAGTCAGAGTGAGGCACGCTCAACATGTGTGTCAGAGTGAGGCACGCTCAACATGTGTGTCAGAGTGAGGCACGCTCAACATGTGCGTCAGAGTGAGGCACGCTCAACATGTGCGTCAGAGTGAGGCATGCTCAACAGGTGTATCAGAGTGAGGCACGCTCAACATGTGCGTCAGAGTGAGGCACGCTCAACATGTGTGTCAGAGTGAGGCACGCTCAACATGTGCGTCAGAGTGAGGCACGCTCAACAGGTGTGTCAGAGTGAGGCACGCTCAACATGTGCGTCAGAGTGAGGCACGCTCAACATGTGCGTCAGAGTGAGGCACGCTCAACAGGTTTGTCAGAGTGAGGCACGCTCAACATGTGCGTCAGAGTGAGGCACGCTCAACATGTGCGTCAGAGTGAGGCACGCTCAACAGGTGTGTCAGAGTGAGGCACGCTCAACATGTGCGTCAGAGTGAGGCACGCTCAACATGTGCGTCAGAGTGAGGCACGCTCAACTTGTGTCAGTAAGGCACACAACATGTGTGTCAGAGTGAGGCACGCTCATAGGCCTGACTGGTGCACCTAGGCCTGCTGACTGTATGAGTGGAGACCAGCAGTCGGCGGTCATAGTTTTCATGACTGGGTGAAGCACCAGTCACCCGAATATTAAAAGTCAGTAACCCAGTATAACTCGAAGAGTCAGTAACCCAGTATAACCCGGAGAGTCAGTAACCCAGTATAACCCGGAGAGTCAGTAACCCAGTATAACCCGGAGAGTCAGTAACCCAGTATAACTCGAAGAGTCAGTAACCCAGTATAACCCGGAGAGTCAGTAACCCAGTATAACCCGGAGAGTCAGTAACCCAGTATAACCCGGAGAGTCAGTAACCCAGTATAACCCGGAGAGTCAGTAACCCAGTATAACCCGGAGAGTCAGTAACCCAGTATAACCCGGAGAGTCAGTAACCCAGTATAACCCGGAGAGTCAGTAACCCAGTATAACCCGGAGAGTCAGTAACCCAGTATAACCCGGAGAGTCAGTAACCCAGTATAACCCGGAGAGTCAGTAACCCAGTATAACCCGGAGAGTCAGTAACCCAGTATAACTCGAAGAGTCAGTAACCCAGTATAACCCGGAGAGTCAGTAACCCAATATAACCCGAAGAGTCAGTAACCCAGTATAACTCGGAGAGTCAGTAACCCAGTATAACCCGGAGAGTCAGTAACCCAATATAACCCGGAGAGTCAGTAACCCAATATAACCCGGAGAGTCAGTAACCCAATATAACCCGGAGAGTCAGTAACCCAATATAACCCGGAGAGTCAGTAACCCAGTATAACTCGGAGAGTCAGTAACCCAGTATAACCCGGAGAGTCAGTAACCCAGTGTAACCTGGAGAGTCAGTAACCCAATATAACCTGGAGAGTCAGTAACCCAATATAACCCGGAGAGTCAGTAACCCAGTGTAACCCGGAGAGTCAGTAACCCAGTGTAACCCGGAGAGTCAGTAACCCAATGTAACCCGGAGAGTCAGTAACCCAGTGTAACCCGGAGAGTCAGTAACCCAGTATAACCCGGAGAGTCAGTAACCCAGTATAACCCGGAGAGTCAGTAACCCAGTATAACCCGGAGAGTCAGTAACCCAGTGTAACCCGGAGAGTCAGTAACCCAGTATAACTCGGAGAGTCAGTAACCCAGTATAACTCGGAGAGTCAGTAACCCAGTATAACCCGGAGAGTCAGTAACCTAGTATAACTCGGAGTCAGTAACCCAGTATAACCCGGAGAGTCAGTAACCCAGTATAACTCGGAGAGTCAGTAACCCAGTATAACTCTGAGAGTCAGTAACCCAGTATAACTCTGAGAGTCAGTAACCCAGTATAACTCTGAGAGTCAGTAACCCAGTATAACTCTGAGAGTCAGTAACCCAGTATAACTCTGAGAGTCAGTAACCCAGTATAACTCTGAGAGTCAGTAACCCAGTATAACTCTGAGAGTCAGTAACCCAGTATAACTCGGAGAGTCAGTAACCCAGTATAACCCGGAGAGTCAGTAACCCAGTATAACCCGGAGAGTAAGTAACCCATTATAACTCGGACAGTCAGTAACCCAGTATAACTCGGAGAATCAGTAACCCAGTATAACCCGGAGAGTCAGTAACCCAGTATAACTCGGACAGTCAGTAACCCAGTATAACTCGGAGAGTCAGTAACCCAGTATAACCCGGAGAGTCAGTAACCCAGTATAACCCGGAGAGTCAGTAACCTAGTATAACTCGGAGTCAGTAACCCAGTATAACCCGGAGAGTCAGTAACCCAGTATAACTCGGAGAGTCAGTAACCCAGTATAACTCGGAGAGTCAGTAACCCAGTATAACCCGGAGAGTCAGTAACCCAGTATAACCCGGAGAGTCAGTAACCTAGTATAACTCGGAGTCAGTAACCCAGTATAACTCGGAGAGTCAGTAACCCAGTATAACTCGGAGAGTCAGTAACCCAGTATAACTCGGAGAGTCAGTAACCCAGTATAACCCGGAGAGTCAGTAACCCAGTATAACCCGGAGAGTCAGTAACCTAGTATAACTCGGAGTCAGTAACCCAGTATAACTCGGAGAGTCAGTAACCCAGTATAACCCGGAGAGTCAGTAACCCAGTATAACTCGGAGAGTCAGTAACCCAGTATAACCCGGAGAGTCAGTAACCCAGTGTAACCTGGAGAGTCAGTAACCCAATATAACCTGGAGAGTCAGTAACCCAATATAACCCGGAGAGTCAGTAACCCAGTGTAACCCGGAGAGTCAGTAACCCAGTGTAACCCGGAGAGTCAGTAACCCAATATAACCCGGAGAGTCAGTAACCCAGTGTAACCCGGAGAGTCAGTAACCCAGTATAACCCGGAGAGTCAGTAACCCAGTATAACCCGGAGAGTCAGTAACCCAGTATAACCCGGAGAGTCAGTAACCCAGTGTAACCCGGAGAGTCAGTAACCCAGTATAACTCGGAGAGTCAGTAACCCAGTATAACTCGGAGAGTCAGTAACCCAGTATAACCCGGAGAGTCAGTAACCTAGTATAACTCGGAGTCAGTAACCCAGTATAACCCGGAGAGTCAGTAACCCAGTATAACTCGGAGAGTCAGTAACCCAGTATAACTCTGAGAGTCAGTAACCCAGTATAACTCTGAGAGTCAGTAACCCAGTATAACTCTGAGAGTCAGTAACCCAGTATAACTCTGAGAGTCAGTAACCCAGTATAACTCTGAGAGTCAGTAACCCAGTATAACTCTGAGAGTCAGTAACCCAGTATAACTCTGAGAGTCAGTAACCCAGTATAACTCGGAGAGTCAGTAACCCAGTATAACCCGGAGAGTCAGTAACCCAGTATAACCCGGAGAGTAAGTAACCCATTATAACTCGGAGAGTCAGTAACCCAGTATAACTCGGAGAATCAGTAACCCAGTATAACCCGGAGAGTCAGTAACCCAGTATAACTCGGACAGTCAGTAATCCAGTATAACTCGGAGAGTCAGTAACCCAGTATAACCCGGAGAGTCAGTAACCCAGTATAACCCGGAGAGTCAGTAACCTAGTATAACTCGGAGTCAGTAACCCAGTATAACCCGGAGAGTCAGTAACCCAGTATAACTCGGAGAGTCAGTAACCCAGTATAACTCGGAGAGTCAGTAACCCAGTATAACCCGGAGAGTCAGTAACCCAGTATAACCCGGAGAGTCAGTAACCTAGTATAACTCGGAGTCAGTAACCCAGTATAACTCGGAGAGTCAGTAACCCAGTATAACTCGGAGAGTCAGTAACCCAGTATAACTCGGAGAGTCAGTAACCCAGTATAACCCGGAGAGTCAGTAACCCAGTATAACCCGGAGAGTCAGTAACCTAGTATAACTCGGAGTCAGTAACCCAGTATAACTCGGAGAGTCAGTAACCCAGTATAACTCGGAGAGTCAGTAACCCAGTATAACCCGGAGAGTCAGTAACCTAGTATAACTCGGAGTCAGTAACCCAGTATAACTCGGAGAGTCAGTAACCCAGTATAACCCGGAGAGTCAGTAACCTAGTATAACTCGGAGTCAGTAACCCAGTATAACCCGGAGAGTCAGTAACCTAGTATAACTCGGAGTCAGTAACCCAGTATAACTCGGAGAGTCAGTAACCCAGTATAACTCGGAGAGTCAGTAACCCAGTATAACTCGGAGAGTCAGTAACCCAGTATAACGGATGGAAATAAATGGTATAAAATACCGACACAATGGAAATATAAACACAAATGCAGTATAATGTGATCCTTTATTGACAACGTTTCACCCACACAGTGGGCTTTTTCAAGTCACACACGGATCTACCTGGGGTGGAAGGTACGGGAGTATTTATAGTCATGTTCAGAATGTTTAGGTCAGGTGGAGAATGCTGCATCTGATGATCTACCGGGTGGGGTTATAGAGTCTTGGGTAGCTAGGCAGGGGTATTGGACAAGTTGTGAGTAGACCTTCTGCAGTGTTCTATGTTCTTATGTGTGATAGCGATGAAGAAGTTTCTTGGCGAGTGGTTGAGCTATGTTATAGAAGCCATTGTTCTGGTTGAAATTGTTGGTTATAGAGATAAGCGATGATTCCAGGATTCTTCTGTATAGAGTGTTGTCTTCTGTGGCTATAAGTCTTGAGTTTCTGTAGTTAATTAAATGGATGTGTGAATTGCGATGTTGTACACAGGCATTCCTTGTATCGTCAGTCCTGCTTGCATATTGGTGTTCTGAAATACGTGTTTGGAGGTCTCTTGATGTTTCGCCCACATATAATTTGTTGCAGTCATTACAAGGGATTATGTATACCCCTGCAGAGGATGGAGGCTTGTCCTGTCTACTACTGGTGATGTCCTTGATGGTCGTGGTTGTGGAGGTAGATACTTTGAATGATGTTTTGGCAAAGATGTTGGAAACATGTTTGGCAATGGAGTTGGTGGGAAGGACTATGTATCTCTTCTCGGCAGTGTCTTCTCTGGGTGTGTTGAAGATGTTTAATGCCCGCCGTCTGCAGTCTCTGATGAAGTGACGAGGATAGTGGAGTTTAGAAAATACTTGTTCAATTATAGTGCATTCTTCCTCAAGGAACTCGTTGCTGCAGATTCTGAGTGCACGCAGGAAGAAGCCTATAATTACACCACGTTTGGTTTTGATGTCGTGGTGAGAGTAGAAGTGAAGATCGTTTTGGCTGGTGGGTTTTCGATAGACTTTAAAACGAAGTTCGTGGTCAGCTTTGCAAAGCAGAACATCAAGGAAAGGAAGAGTGTTGTCGACTTCTTCTTCAAGTGTGAACTGGATTGAAGGCTCAACCTGGTTGAGCTTGTCTTGGAGAGCTTGAACGTTGAAGCGTTTAGGAGTTATGAGGAGAATGTCGTCAACATAACGGAGCCAGGTGACAGACGAAGGAATAATGGTGGAGAAACGTTCGGCTTCTAGATGTTCCATGTATAGGTTCGCCAGGACTGCACTGAGTGGCGAACCCATGGGTAGTCCAAAAGTCTGCTGAAAGAGGTGATTTTCGAAAGAGAAACACGTAAAGCCAACACATAGTTCAACAAGGTCGATGAAATCGCTGGCTGGAATGGGAAGATCAAGTGAATCGTCAATTTTCCTTCGCAAGAGATCGATGGCTTGTGTAGTAGGTACTTTGGTGAATAGGGAAGTCACGTCAAGGCTGGTGGTGGAGGTGGTGTTGTTATCATGAACACTGACGATTACAGGAACAAAATGCTCAATCTACTTAATGACCCAGATACCTACAAACCTCTCACAACTAACCAAGTGGACAACCTTACTAAAACTTTTCTTCAAAGGACTCGCCGCATTCTGAGGGGCTCAGAACAAGGGAAGAAACTTCTGCACACCATGCCCAGCAACCCCAGACCTGCCAGAATGTACGGCCTGCCAAAGACTCACAAGCCTGGTATCCCACTGAGGCCCATATCCTCGGGAATAGGCAGTGCTCCCCACCAGCTCTCAGGAATTCTCGCCAAACACCTCTCTAAACTCTTGGGCACTATCAGTCCAGCACATCTCAAACACTCAGGTGATCTTCTCAATCGCATTCGCAACATCAACATCAGGAACAACTTTCCAGCCTTGACGTGACTTCCCTATTCACCAAAGTACCTACTACACAAGCCATCGATCTCTTGCGCAGGAAAATTGACGATTCACTTGATCTTCCCATTCCAGCCAGCGATTTCATCGACCTTGTTGAACTATGTGTTGGCTTTACGTGTTTCTCTTTCGAAAATCACCTCTTTCAGCAGACTTTTGGACTACCCATGGGTTCGCCACTCAGTGCAGTCCTGGAACATCTAGAAGCCGAACGTTTCTCCACCATTATTCCTTCGTCTGTCACCTGGCTCCGTTATGTTGACGACATTCTCCTCATAACTCCTAAACGCTTCAACGTTCAAGCTCTCCAAGACAAGCTCAACCAGGTCGAGCCTTCAATCCAGTTCACACTTGAAGAAGAAGTCGACAACACTCTTCCTTTCCTTGATGTTCTGCTTTGCAAAGCTGACCACGAACTTCGTTTTAAAGTCTATCGAAAACCCACCAACCAAAACGATCTTCTCCACTTCTACTCTCACCACGACATCAAAACCAAACGTGGTGTAATTATAGGCTTCTTCCTGCGTGCACTCAGAATCTGCAGCAACGAGTTCCTTGAGGAAGAATGCACTATAATTGAACAAGTATTTTCTAAACTCCACTATCCTCGTCACTTCATCAGAGACTGCAGACGGCGGGCATTAAACATCTTCAACACACCCAGAGAAGACACTGCCGAGAAGAGATACATAGTCCTTCCCACCAACTCCATTGCCAAACATGTTTCCAACATCTTTGCCAAAACATCATTCAAAGTATCTACCTCCACAACCACGACCATCAAGGACATCACCAGTAGTAGACAGGACAAGCCTCCATCCTCTGCAGGGGTATACATAATACCTTGTAATGACTGCAACAAATTATATGTGGGCGAAACATCAAGAGACCTCCAAACACGTATTTCAGAACACCAATATGCAAGCAGGACTGACGATACAAGGAATGCCTGTGTACAACATCGCAATTCACACATCCATTTAATTAACTACAGAAACTCAAGACTTATAGCCACAGAAGGCAACACTCAATACAGAAGAATCCTGGAATCATCGCTTATCTCTATAACCAACAATTTCAACCAGAACAATGGCTTCTATAACATAGCTGAACCACTCGCCAAGAAACTTCTTCATCGCTATCCCACAAAAGAACATAGAACACTGCAGGTCTACTCACAACTTGTCCAATACCCCTGCCTAGCTACCCAAGACTCTATAACCCCACCCGGTAGATCATCAGATGCAGCATTCTCCACCTGACCTCAACATTCTGAACATGACTATAAATACTCCCGTACCTTCCAACCCCAGGTAGATCCGTGTGTGACTTGAAAAAGCCCACTGTGTGGGTGAAACGTTGTCAATAAAGGATCACATTATACTTCCAACCCAGTATAACCCATCACAACCACAGTCACCAGACTGTCTTGCTTATTTCCTTTGTGATCATTTTATCCTCTCTCCCAGGATGCGACTCCTCATACACACAGGTACCTACTTACTGCTGCAGCGTTAACAGGGGGGCACAGATGTTCCGTGCCCATGCCCAGCTTTTTCACTCGTCTGAGGACCAAACCACGACATTAACATTAGTTACAATCCTATTTCATCCGCTCTTTTGCGTATCCATGTACTCTTACGCTACCGTTTAAAGGATGCATATGGCATTCAAGTTAGGAAAATTTAGATCTAGAAGGGATATAGGGCAAGTAATGGATTGGCAATAGAGTTGTAGATGAGTGGAAAAAACTCCCAGGTAGCGTCAGAGGCGAGAGCTCTAGGTAAATTTAAAAATAGGCTGGACGGGTGAACGAATGGGTGTGAGTTGAACCAGGCTAGCACGAGCCGTTCAGTAGGCCTGCTGCAGTGTTACTTCATTACTGTATGCGTAATAAACTAGTCGCAACAGCTACTGTTGCTGTTGCAGCTGCTTCTGTTACTACTACCACTACTGTTGCTACTGCTATTACTACTACTACTGTTGCTACTGTCGTTGCTGCTACTATTGTTACTGTTGTTGTTACCACTACTACTGATGTTGGTACTGCTGTTGTTGCTACTACTGTTGTTGCTACTACTGTTGTTGCTACTACTGATACTACTACTATTACTACTGTTGCTGCTGCTGCTACTGCTACTACTACTGTTGCTGCTACTAGTACTACTACTACTACTACTACTGCTGCTGCTGCTGCTGCTGCTGCTGCTAGTACTACTACTGCTGCTGTTGTTGCTGCTACTACTGCTGCAGTTGCTACTGTTACTACTGCTGTTAGTGTTGAGAAGTGGTCAAGCAGTCAGTACTACGCAATATCACAGCCTCATATTAAATATATCCTAATGTCGCTGTATTTATTTCTTGCTTGGTCTCTGTTTTTTATGAATTTTTTTATTGTTTGTGAAGAAAAAGAAGATAAATAGACAAACTGTTGAAATCAACTTTAATATGTGCGTGAAAGACAAGGTGGTGTGACCAGACATATATTGTCTGGTGTCTGTGTGTGCTGCAGTGAATGTCTGCTGTCTCCCTTCACTGTACTCTTACCTCAATTCCATACTGCCCTTCTTTCCCTCCCTCACCCTTCAACCCCCCCCTCCCCCTCCACCAACCTTGTACCCTTACCAGCATCACCACACTCACCAGCATCACCACACTCACCAGCATCACCACACTAACCAGCATCACCACACTCACCAGCATCACCACACCAGCATCACCACACTCACCAGCCTCACCACACCAGCATCACCACACTCACCAGCATCACCACACCAGCATCATCACACTCACCAGCATCATCACACCAGCATCACCACTCACCAGCATCACCACACTCACCAGCATCATCACACCAGCATCATCACACTCACCAGCATCATCACACCAGCATCACCACTCACCAGCATCACCACACTCACCAGCATCATCACACCAGCATCACCACACTCACCAGCATCATCACACCAGCATCACCACACTCACCAGCATCACCACACCAGCATCACCACACTCACCAGCATCACCACACTCACCAGAATCACCACACTCACCAGCATCACCACACTCACCAGCATCACCACTCCAGCATCACCACTCACCAGCATCACCACACTCACCAGCATCACCACACTCACCAGCATCACCACTCACCAGCATCACCACACTCACTAGCATCACCACACTCACCAGCATCACCATACTCACCAGCATCACCACTCCAGCATCACCACTCACCAGCATCACCACACCAGCATCATCACACTCACCAGCATCATCACACCAGCATCACCACTCCAGCATCACCACTCACCAGCATCACCACACTCACCAGCATCACCACACTCACCAGAATCACCACACTCACCAGCATCACCACACTCACCAGCATCACCACTCCAGCATCACCACTCACCAGCATCACCACACTCACCAGCATCACCACACTCACCAGCATCACCACTCACCAGCATCACCACACTCACCAGCATCACCACACTCACCAGCCTCACCACATTCACCAGCATCACCACTCCAGCATCACCACTCACCAGCATCACCACACTCACCAGCATCACCACACCAGCATCACCACCAGCATCACCACACTCATCAGCATCATCACACCAGCATCACCACACTCACCAGTATCACCACACTCACCAGTATCACCACACCAGCATCACCACACCAGCATCACCACACTCACCAGCATCATCACACCAGCATCACCAGTATCACCACACCAGCATCACCACACTCACCAGTATCACCACACCGGCATCACCACACTCACCAGCATCACCACACTCATCAGTATCACCACACCAGCATCACCACACTCCCACACCAGCATCACCACACTCCCACACCAGCATCACCACACTCCCACACCAGCATCACCACACTCCCACACCAGCATCACCACACTCCCACACCAGCATCACCACACTCATCAGTATCACCACACCAGCATCACCACACTCACCAGTATCACCACACCAGCATCACCACACTCATCAGTATCACCACACCAGCTTCACCACACTCACCAGTATCACCACACCAGCATCACTACACTCACCACTATCACCACACCAGCATCACCACACTCACCAGTATCACCACACCAGCATCACCACACTCACCAGCATAACCACACTCACCAGTATCACCACACCAGCATCACTACACTCACCAGTATCACCACACCAGCATCACTACACTCACCAGTATCACCACACCGGCATCACCACACTCACCAGTATTACCACACCAGTATCACCACACCAGCATCATCACACCAGCATCACCACACCAGCATCACCACACCAGTATCACCACACCAGCATGATCACACCAGTATCACCACACCAGCATCACCACACTCACCAGTATCACCACACCAGCATGATCACACCAGTATCACCCCACCGGCATCACCACACTCACCAGTATTACCACACCGGCATCACCACACCAGCATCACCAGTATCACCACACCGGCATCACCACACTCACCAGTATCACCCCACCGGCATCACCACACTCACCAGTATTACCACACCGGCATCACCACACCAGCATCACCAGTATCACCACACCAGCATCACCACACCAGCATCACCACACCAGTATCACCACACCAGTATCACCACACCAGCATCACCACACTCACCAGCTTCATCACACCAGCATGATCACACCAGTATCACCACACCAGCATCATCACACTCACCAGCATCATCATCCATGTCTCTATGACAACATCTTCCACCTTGATACATCTCAGTCAGGTAACAGTAACATCCCTACTCTTCCTCTCCCAGATGTCAATCATTACTCTTATTGTTACTACTATTATTATTATTATTACAATTATTAATGATATTCCTTTAGAATATTATTATTGCTTATAATAATAATGATATCGTTATTATTATTATTATTATTATTATTATTATTATTATTATTATTATTATTAATTGTTATTTATTGGTTTTGTTAATTATTAATTATTTTTATTCATATTTGTATTAATAAATTATTACTTATATTTTGTTTATATTATTAGAAATATTGACATTATTGTTAATATTGTTAATTATTATTATTATTATTATTATTATTATTATTATTATTATTATTATTATTATTATTATTATTATTATTATCATCATCATCATTATCATTATTTATTAATCTTATTATTATTCCTATTAGAAAGTTCTTGGAGAAAAATGACTTTTAAAATGTTTAGAAAGTCACAGACCCTGGTCTGGGACTGATCCTCCGGGGGGGGGCTGTGAGCCCCTCTGAGAGACCACAGACCCTGGTCTGGGACTGATCCTCCGGGGGGGGCTGTGAGCCCCTCTGAGAGACCACAGACCCTGGTCTGGGACTGATCCTCCGGGGGGGGGGGGCTGTGAGCCCCTCTGAGAGACCACAGACCCGGGTCTGGGACTGATCCTCCGGGGGGGGGCTGTGAGCCCCTCTGAGAGACCACAGACCCTGGTCTGGGACTGATCCTCCGGGGGGGGGGGCTGTGAGCCCCTCTGAGAGACCACAGACCCTGGTCTGGGACTGATCCTCCGGGGGGGGCTGTGAGCCCCTGTGATAGACCACAGACCCTGGTCTGGGACTGATTCTCTGGGGGGGGCTGTGAGCTCCTCTGAGAGACCACAGACCCTGGTCTGGGACTGATCCTCTGGGGGGGGCTGTGAGCCCCTCTGAGAGACCACAGACCCTGGTCTGGGACTGATCTCCGGGGGGGGCTGTGAGCCCCTGTGATAGACCACAGACCCTGGTCTGGGACTGATTCTCTGGGGGGGGCTGTGAGCTCCTCTGAGAGACCACAGACCCTGGTCTGGGACTGATCCTCTGGGGGGGGCTGTGAGCCCCTCTGAGAGACCACAGACCCTGGTCATGGACTGATCCTCCGGGGGGGCTGTCAGCCCCTGTGAGAGACCACAGACCCTGGTCTGGGACTGATCCTCCGGGGGGGCTGTGAGCCCCTCTGAGAGACCACAGACCCTGGTCATGGACTGATCCTCCGGGGGGGGGCTGTGAGCCCCTGTGATAGACCACAGACCCTGGTCTGGGACTGATTCTCTGGGGGGGGCTGTGAGCTCCTCTGAGAGACCACAGACCCTGGTCTGGGACTGATCCTCTGGGGGGGGCTGTGAGCCCCTCTGAGAGACCACAGACCCTGGTCATGGACTGATCCTCCGGGGGGGCTGTCAGCCCCTGTGAGAGACCACAGACCCTGGTCTGGGACTGATCCTCCGGGGGGGCTGTGAGCCCCTGTGAGAGACCACAGACCCTGGTCTGGGACTGATCCTCGGGTGGGCTGTGAGCCCCTGTGAGAGACCACAGACCCTGGTCTGGGACTGATCCTCCGGGGGGGGCTGTGAGCCCCTGTAAGAGACCACAGACCCTGGTCTGGGACTGATCCTCCGGGGCGGGGCTGTGAGCCCCTCTGAGAGACCACAGACCCTGGTCTGGGACTGATCCTCCGGGGCGGGGCTGTGAGCCCCTGTGAGAGACCACAGACCCTGGTCTGGGACTGATCCTCCGGGGGGGGCTGTGAGCCCCTGTAAGAGACCACAGACCCTGGTCTGGGACTGATCCTCGGGGGCGGGGCTGTGAGCCCCTCTGAAAGACCACAGACCCTGGTCTGGGACTGATCCTCCGGGGGGGGGCTGTGAGCCCCTCTGAGAGACCACAGACCCTGGTCTGGGACTGATCCTCCGGGGGGGCTGTGAGCCCCTCTGAGACCACAGACCCTGGTCTGGGATTGATCCTCCGGGCGGGGCTGTGAGCCCCTGTAAGAGACCACAGACCCTGGTCTGGGACTGATCCTCCGGGGCGGGGCTGTGAGCCCCTGTAAGAGACCACAGACCCTGGTCTGGGACTGATCCTCCGGGGCGGGGCTGTGAGCCCCTGTAAGAGACCACAGGTACCAACCTGACAGTGAAAAAAAAAAGTCGTGAGGGAAATATCTTGATGCGTAGTGGATGTTTTGAAGGTTGCCGATTTAGCAGTAGCAGTCATTATTAAAGCTAACCCCCACCCCACCCCCAGCATAGTCTCCTGACACCCGGATACACCTTCGTAATGCTAGGTGAACGGTGGGCCAGCAGGTGGAAGGTGACACGTCCAAGGTGTGTCGCCTTACACCTTACGAACCCCTGTCCTTCAGTGTGTGAGCTGTATAGGTGAATTGGTGGGAGCTAGTCAAGCCTAGCTTGAATTTTGGTCACTCAAATGTCTATACATCTTTCTTATATTTTGAATTTTATGTTCCTTGAACTGATTGATCATTTCGTGTGTGTGTGTGTGTGTGTGTGTGTGTGTGTGTGTGTGTGTGTGTGTGTGTGTGTGTGTGTGTGAGAGAGAGAGAGAGAGAGAGAGAGAGATCACCGGTCGTTTCCCACCGAGGCAGAGTGACCCGAAAAAGAGGAAACACTTTCATCATCACTCCATCACTGTCTTGTCAGAGGCACGCCTACACTACAGTTCAAAAACTGTAACATCAACACCCCTCCTTCAAAGGGCACTGTACTTCCCACCTCCAGGACTCAAGTCCATCTAAACGATTTCCATGAATATCTACATAAATGTTACTTTGCTCACACTCCAACAGCACGTCAAGTCATAAAAACCATTTGCCTCCATTCGCTCCTAACACCCTCACACACGCTTGCTGAAGTCTCTGGTTTAACTCTCTGTAGAACTTTATCGTTTCTGCATAGTCCCTTCTTCTATACTGTAGGGTTTTTCTTATACATCCTTCTCGTTTCAACGCTCCCACCACCACCAAGTATTCAGAGTTCAGCATCACGTGGTCACTAACTCCTAGTGGTGCCACATATTCAGTTTCATCTACGTCAGATTCATCTAAGGTGAAAACCAGGTCTAGTCGAGCTGGTTCATCCCCTGTCATCACTCTTGTGGCTTCTCTGATACGTTGCATCATGAAATATTTCACTGCTAAGCTTCATTAATTTTGGTCTCCATGATTTTGGTCCTCACTGTGGGTCACACACCTCAGTCTGTTTCCTTGTTATTGAAATTACCTACAATGACTGTTTGCGCTTGTTTCCTCTTGACACTTTTTCTAGAATTTGTACCGTGGCTCTGTTGTTATCGCATCATCCAGCTGCCTTGATCTTCTGTTGTCCGGTGAAGGTTATAAACCACTGTTACTATTTCCTTAGGTACCCAGATCATTATTTCTCCTAGTATTTAATCTTTGAAGTTATCAGTATCCATGTATGTTGCGAGGGTATGTGCATTTATGGCTAGGCGTACGTATGTGTATTTGTGTGGGTGTGCGTGGGTGTTAGTGGACTGGGGAGACGGTAGATCACTCCCCATATCTCCTGCGACCCCGCAAACACCACACGTCAATTCTTCCTACCAGCGCAGCGTTGAGCGCCCGCCTACCGCACCTCTGTCTCCAGCCTAACACTCACCATCCAACTTTTCCAGCCTAACTATTTCACCGGGGGAGTGTGTCCTTGGCCTGTGTGTGGAGTGTGAGCAGGTCGCCTTTAAGTCTTCGTCTGCTTGGCAACGACAGGACCTCTCTGACCCGACCTAAAACCTTCTCATTTATCCCACTCCAAGTCTTGCGACACCCGGCCAAAACACCTTTTTAACTACTCCAAATCGCATAGGTATGACGACGGTCGGAAATGCTCATAATGCAGAGGTTTAATGTGACATTTCGCGAGTTAGCAACGAGTGGGCAATTGAAGTTACCTTCTTTTTGCAGATGTTTCCTGCGTTAGTATAGCGTTTTAGTAATTTTTTGTGAGAGAGGGTGTGCTGGTGATGGGGGGGGGGGTAATATTTGTGTTCCCAGGCAGAGTAGTGGTATAAGAGTTGTTGATACGGGGACTGGAGGTGGAGTTTTGAGGGGGATGTTGTTGCCAGCAGCTGCTGCAGCAGCGGCGCTTGTTGCCAGGTCAGGTCCAGCTGCTGCTGCTGTTGTTGCTGCTGCTAGGACCCTCGCACTGTACTAACCACCTCAGCCTTGTACCACCACTATAATACACAACCCACGTGTGTAGCTGTCATACACCACCACGTGTAGCTGTCATACACCACCACGTGTAGCTGTCATACACCACCACGTGTAGCTGTCATACACCACCACGTGTAGCTGTCATACACCACCACGTGTAGCTGTCATACACCACCACGTGTAGCTGTCATACACCACGTGTGTAGCTGTCATACACCACCACGTGTAGCTGTCATACACCACGTGTGTAGCTGTCATACACCACTACGTGTGTAGCTGTCATACACCACCACGTGTAGCTGTCATACACCACTACGTGTGTAGCTGTCATACACCACTACGTGTGTAGCTGTCATACACCACTACGTGTGTAGCTGTCATACACCACTACGTGTGTAGCTGTCATACACCACGTGTAGCTGTCATACACCACGTGTGTAGCTGTCATACACCACCACGTGTAGCTCTCATACACCACCACGTGTGTAGCTCATAAACCACCAGGTATAGCCCTCATACACCACGTGTGTAGCTCATACACCACCAGGTGTAGCTCTCATACACCACCACGTGTAGCTCTCATACACCACCACGTGTAGCTCTCATACACAACCATTTGTAGCTCTCATACACCACCACGTGTGTAGCTCATACACCACCAGGTGTAGCTGTCATACACCACCAGGTGTAGCTCTCATACACCACCACGTGTGTAACTCATACACCACCATGTGTGTAGCTCATACACCACCAGGTGTAGCTCTCATACACCACCACGTGTGTAGCTCACATACACCACCACGTGTGTAGCTCTCATACACCACCACGTGTGTAGCTCTCATACACCATGTGTGAAGCTCATACACCACCAGGTGTAGCTCTCATACACCACCACGTGTGTAGCTCTCATACACCACCACGTGTGTAGCTCTCATACACCACCAGGTGTAGCTGTCATACACCACCACGTGTGTAGCTCTTACACCACCAGGTGTAGCTGTCATACACCACCACGTGTGTAGCTCTCATACACCATGTGTGTAGCTCATACACCACCAGGTGTAGCTCTCATGCACCACCACGTGTGTAGCTCTCATACACCACCAGGTGTAGCTGTCATACACCACCACGTGTGTAGCTCTCTTACACCACCAGGTGTAGCTCTCATACATCATGTGGGTAGCTCATACACCATCAGGTGTAGCTGTCAACACCACTACGTGTGTAGCTCTCATACACCACCAGGTGTAGCTGTCATACACCACGTGTGTAGCTCTCTTACACCACCAGGTGTAGCTGTCATACACCACCACGTGTGTAGCTCATACACCACCACGTGTAGCTGTCATACACCACCACGTGTAGCTGTCATACACCACAACGTGTGTAACTCATACACCACCAGGTGTAGCTCTCATACACCACCACGTGTACCTGTCGTTCACCACCACGTGTGTAGCTCTCATACACCACCACGTGCAGCTGTCATACACTACCACATGTGTAGCTCTCATACACCACCACGTGTGTAGCTCATACACCGCCACGTGTAGCTCTCATACACCACCAGGTGTAGCTCTCATACACCACCAGGTGTAGTTCTCATACACCGCCACGTGTAGCTGTCATACACCACGTGTAGCTCTCATACACCACCACGTGTAGCTCATAGATCACCACGTGTAGCTGTCATACGCCACCACGTGTAGCTCTCATACACCACGTGTGTAGCTCATACACCCCCAGGTGTAGCTGTCATACACCAAGTGTGTATCTCACACACCACCAGGTGTAGCTGTCATACACCACGTGTGTAGCTCTCATACACCACCAGGTGTAGCTGTCATACACCACCATGTGTGTAGCTCTCATACACCACCACGTGTAGCTGTCATACACCACCACGTGTGTAGCTCTCATACACCACCGCGTGTAGCTCTCATACACCACCAGGTGTAGCTGTCATACACCACCACGTGTGTAGCTCTCATAAACCACCACGTGTAGCTGTCATACACCACCACGTGTATATCTCATACACCACCAGGTGTAGCTGTCATACACCACCAGGTGTAGCTGTCATACACCACCAGGTGTAGTTCTCATACACCACCAGGTGTAGGCCTCATACACCACCAGGTGTAGATCTCATACACCACGACGTGTACCTGTCATACACTACCACGTGTGTAGCTCTCATACACCGCCACGTGTACCTGTCATACACCACGTGTATAGCTCCCATACACCACTACGTGTATAGCTCTCATACACCACTACGTGTATAGCTCTCATACATCACCACGTGTACCTGTCATACACCACCACCTGTGTAGCTCTCATACACCACGTGCAGCTGTCATACACTACCACGTGTGTAGCTCTCATACACCACCACGTGTAGCTCTCATACACCAACACGTGTATAGCTCTCATACACCACGTGTACCTGTCATACACCACCACGTGTGTAGCTCATACACCACCACGTGCAGCTGTCATACACTACCACGTGTGTAGCTCTCATACACCACCACGTGTATAGCTCTCATACACCACGTGTACCTGTCATACACCACCACGTGTGTAGCTCTCATACACCACCACGTGCAGCTGTCACACACTATGTGTGTAGCTCTCATACACCATGTGCAGCTGTCATACACCACCACGTGTAGCTCTCACACCACCACGTGTATAGATCTCATACACCACGTGTACCTGTCATACACCACCACGTGTGTAGCTCTCATACACCACCACGTGTAGCTGTCATACACCACCACGTGTGTAGCTCATAAACCACCACGTGTAGCTGTCATACACCACCACGTGAATATCTCATACACAACCAGGTGTAGCTGTCATACACCAGGTGTAGCTCTCGTACACCACCAGGTGTAGCTGTCATACACCACCACGTGTATATCTCATACACCACCAGGTGTAGCTGTCATACACCACCAGGTGTAGCTGTCATACACCACCAGGTGTAGCTCTCATACACCACCAGGTGTAGCTCTCATACACCACCAGGTGTAGCTCTCATACACCACCAGGTGTAGCTCTCATACACCACCAGATGTAGCTCTCATACACCACCAGGTGTAGCTGTCATACACCACAACGTGTAGCTCATACACCACCAGGTGTAGCTGTCATACAACCACCACGTGTGTAGCTCATACACCACCACGTGCAGCTGTCATACACCACCACGTGTAGCTCATACACCACCAGGTGTAGCTCTCATACACCACCACGTGTACCTGTCATACACCACCACATGTTTAGCTGTCATACACCGCCACGTGTAGCTGTCATGCACCACCACGTGTGTAGCTCTCATACACCGCCACGTGTAGTTGTCATACACCACCACGTGTATAGCTCTCATACACCACCACGTGCAGCTGTCTGTCATACACCACGTGTGTAGCTCTCATACACCGCCACGTGTAGCTGTCATACACCACCACCTGTGTAGCTCATACACCACCACGTGTAGCTGTCATACACAACCACGTGTAGCTCTCATACACCACCAGGTGTAGCTCTCATACACCACCACGTGCAGCTGTCATACACCACCACGTGTGTAGCTCATACACCTCCACGTGTAGCTCTTAATACACCACCACGTGTAGCTCTCATACACCGCCACGTGTAGCTGTCATACACCACCACCTGTGTAGCTCATACACCACCACGTGTAGCTGTCATACACAACCACGTGTAGCTCTCATACACCACCAGGTGTAGCTCTCATACACCACCACGTGCAGCTGTCATACACCACCACGTGTGTAGCTCATACACCTCCACGTGTAGCTCTTAATACACCACCACGTGTGTAGCTCTCATACACCGCCACGTGTAGCTGTCATACACCACTGACACGAGTGTCTCACTCATCACACACACACACACACACACACACACACACACACACACACACACACACACACACACACACACACACACACACACACACACACACACACACACACACACACGTGTCTCAGTCAACACACACACACACATACACGCGTGTCTCACTCAACACACACACACACACACACACACACACACACACACACACACACACACACACACACACACACACACACACACACGTTTCTCAGTCAACACACACAAGTGTCTCACTCAACATACACACTCACACGTGTCTCAACACACGCACACACACACACACACACACACACACACACACACACACACACACACACACACACACACACACACACACACACACGTGTCTCAATACACACACACACGTGTCTCACTCAACACACGTGTGTTTTACTCAGCACACACGTCTCACTCAACACACACGTGTGTCTCACTCAACTCACACATGTGTCTCACTCAACACTCACGTGTCTCACTCAACACACACTCGTGTGTCTCACTCAACACTCACGTGTCTCACTCAACACACACTCGTGTATCTCACTCAACACACACATGTATCTCACTCATACACGTGTCTCACTCAACACACACTCGTGTGTCTCACTCAACACACACACGTATCTCACTCGACACACACACGTGTCTCATTCAACACACACACACACGTGTCTCACTCAACACACACAAATGTCTCACTCAACACACACACGTGTGTCTCAACACATACACGTGTCTCACTCACACACACGTGTCTCACTCAACACACACACGTGTCTCACTCAACACACACACGTATCTCACTCAACACACACGTGTCTCACTCAACACACACACACGTGTGTCTCACTCAACACACACGTGTGTCTCACTCAACACACACGTGTGTCTCACTCAACACACACGTGTGTCTCACTCAACACACACTCGGGTGTCTCACTCAACACACACACGTATCTCACTCAACACACACGCGTGTGTCTCATCAACACACATGTGTTTCACTCAACACACACACGTGTGTCTCACTCAACACACACAAGTGTCTCACTCAGCACACACATACGTGTCTCACTCAACACACACACGTGTCTCACTCAACACAAACTCGTGTGTGTCACTCAAACACACACACACACACACACACACACACACACACACACACACACACACACACACACACACACACACACACACACACACACACACACACACACGTATCTCACTCAACACACACTCGGGTGTCTCACTCAACACACACGTGTCTCACTCAACACACACACGTGTCTCACTCAACACAAACTCGTGTGTGTCACTCAAACACACACACACACACACACACACACACACACACACACACACACACACACACACACACACACACACACACACACACACACACACAAACACACACGTGTCTCAGTCAATACTAACACACGTGTACCTTAGTCAACACACACGCGTGACTTTTGCAACACCCCCACCACACACGCACACGAGGTACGATAAAGCTCCTGGCGTAGGGAGAGTGGACCTAGTAGCGACCAGCGAAGAGGCGGAGGCCAGGAGCTGTGAATCAACCCCTGCAACCACAAACAGGTAAGCACACACACACACACACACACACACACACACACACACACACACACACACACACACACACACACACACACACACACACACACAGGGTACATTCATTCTTCAGCTCCCAGGGCATGAATGAGTGCGGGAGGTAGGGAGTGCGGGAGGTAGGGAGTGCGGGAGGTAGGGAGTGCGGGAAGTTGGGAGTGCGGGAAGTTGGGAGTTCGGGAGGGTTGCCTCACTCATCACCAGCACAACTTCCCACAGTTTCACTCAAAGGTACGTTGTCGTTGGCATCCAGCCAACATGGCGGCGGGTGCCAGGGCATCATGCAAGCTGAGTGTGTACTCACCCAGTTGTACTCACCTAATTGTGGTTGCAGGGGTCGAGACTCGGCTCCTGGCCCCGCCTCTTCACTGATTGCTGCTAGGTCCTCTCTCTCTCTGCTCCCTGAGCTTTGTCATACTTCGTCTTAAAGCTATGCATGGTTCCTTCCTCCACTACATCACTTGCTAGGTTATTCCACTTCCTTACAACTCTATGACTGAAGAAATACTTCCTAACATCCCTGTGACTCGTATGAGTCTTCAGCTTCCAATTGTCACCTCTTCTTTCTGTGTCCCCTCTCTGGAACATCCTGTCTCTGTCCACCTTATCTAGTCCACGCAGTATTTTGTATGTCGTTATCATGTCTCCCCTGACCGTCCTGTCCTCCAGTGTCGTCAGGCCGATTTCCCTCAACCTTTCTTCGTAGGACATTCCCCTGAGCTCCGGAACTAGCCTTGTTGCAAACCTCTGTACTTTCTCTAATTTCTTGAAATGCTTGACCAGGTGTAGGTTCCAAACTGGTGCTGCATACTCCAGTATGGGCCTGACGTACACAGTGTACAGCGGGGTCCCACGGCGGTCAGTCCTAGGACCAGTGCTATTTTTGATATATGTGAATGACATGATGGAAGGGATAGACTCTGGTGTCCCTGTTCGCAGATGATGTGAAGTTAATGAGGAGAATTAAATCAAATGAGGATCAGGCAGGACTACAAAGAGACCTGAACAGGCTGGACACGTGGTCCAGCAACTAGCTTCTCGAATTCAACCCCGCCAAATGCAAAGTCATGAAGATTGGGGAAGGACAAAGAAGACCGAAGACAGAGTATAGGCTAGGTGGCCAAAGGCTGCAAAGGAGAAAGATCTTGGGGTGACCATAACACCGAGCATGTCTCCGGAGGCACACATCAACCAGATAACTGCTGCAGCATATGGGCGCCTGGCAAACCTAAGAATAGCATTCCGATACCTTAGTAAGGAATCGTTCAAGACACTGTACACTGTGTACATCAGGCCCATACTGGAGTATGCAGCACCTGTTTGGAACCTACACCTGGTCAAGCACTTCAAGAAATTAGAGAAAATACAGAGGTTTGCAACAAGGCTAGTTCCGGAGCTCAGGGGAATGTCCTACGAAGAAAGGTTGAGGGAAATCGGCCTGACGACACTGGAGGACAGGAGGGTCAGGGGAGACAAGATAACGACATACAAAATACTGACAATACCACGGGCGGGATTTGAAACCGCGGTCAGAGAGTCTGGAGTTTTAAGACTCTCTGACCGCGGGTTCAAATCCCGCCCGTGGTATGGTTTGTTTGCAATCGTGTCATTACGATTTCGTGAGTCATACAAAATACTGCGTGGAATAGATAAGGTGGACAGAGACAGGATGTTCCAGAGAGGGGACACAGAAACAAGAGGTGACAATTGGAAGCTGAAGACTCAGACGCGTCACAGGGATGTTAGGAAGTATTTCTTCAGTCATAGAGTTGTCAGGAAGTGGAATAACCTAGCAAGTGATGTAGTGGAGGCAGGAACCATGCATAGCTTTAAGACGAAGTATGACGAAGCTCAGGGAGCAGAGAGAGAGAGAGAGGAACTAGTAGCGATCAGTGAAGAGGCGGGGCCAGGAGCCGAGTCTCGACCCCTGCAACCACAATTAGGTGAGTACAACTGGGTGAGTACACACTCAGCTTGCATGATGCCCTGGCACCCGCCGCCATGTTGGCTGGATGCCAACGACAACGTACCTCTGAGTGAAACTGTGGGAAGTTGTGCCGGTGATGAGTGAGGCAACCATCCCGAACTCCCAACTTCCCGCACTCACAACTTCCCGCACTCCCTACCTCCCGCACTCCCTACCTCCCGCACTCATTCATGCCCTGGGAGCTGAAGAATGAATGTACCCTGTGTGTGTGTGTGTGTGTGTGTTAGTTACCATATTGTCGTAGGCACATGTCGATTAGACACTAGGCCTGTTGTGTGTGTGTGTGTGTGTGTGTGTGTGTGTGTGTGTGTGTGTGTGTGTGTGTGTGTGTGTGTGTGTGTGTGTGTGTGTGTGTGTGTACTCACCCATTTGTACTCACCTATTTGTGGTTGCAGGGGTCGAGTCTTAGCTCCTGGCCCCGCCTCTTCACCGGTTGCTGTGTGTGTGTGTGTGTGTGTGTGTGTGTGTGTGTGTGTGTGTGTGTGTGTGTGTGTGTCCTCTCCACCATCTCGGCTACCTCCCTCAAGACCTACTGAGAGAGAGAAAAAATGCCTCAATCGCATCCTGGTGCAGTGATCTGCACATTAGCGGTTGTTACTTTCACGAGGGGAG
The DNA here is from genome assembly GCF_038502225.1 of Cherax quadricarinatus. Lineage (NCBI taxonomy): Eukaryota > Metazoa > Arthropoda > Malacostraca > Decapoda > Parastacidae > Cherax > Cherax quadricarinatus. The sequence goes on along the minus strand of NC_091334.1, from coordinate 20,839,926 downwards.
CGCTACACACGTAGGGAAATCAGTCACCGGCTGGGGGGAATGGAAGGCATTTAGGCTGGATTCGAAGAATTGGAGCATAAGAACATAAGAATGGAGTAACACTGCAAAGGGCCTACTGGCCCATACAAATAACACAGGTTCAATTCCCGAGATCGAGAGCCCCTCAGCAGCATCAGAGAACCTGAGAAAATGGTAGATTGACTGACGTAATGTTAGGTAAATGAACACAGATGTAACTAATGTGAGATTTTATTGTGGCAACGTTTCGTTCTCCAGGAGCTTTGTCAAGCGGTTAACGTCTTGCTAGGTTGACGAGGCTAAAGAATTAGATACCTGTGCAACATCTGGGTATATTTATTTGTAGACGTTTCGTCCTCCCTCCAGTGGTTTTATCAATACAAGGGCATAATGTGAAGACTGTAGAACTATATGCAAAAGATGAGCTCATGCAGAGCGAAACGTTCCCACAAGAAACTGTCGCAGGAGTTGCACCTGTCTCCTGTTACCTAACATCCAGGGATGTGGGAGAGAGACAAGGACGTCACTGCACCTCAGACAACATGAAGAATACATGTATGCTTCAGTGTAGTCTACACGAAGAACATGTGTGCTTCACTGTATGTGATGAATGAACACGTGTGTGTAGTGCACATATTCTTCGTGTGATTTTCGGGGAGCATTAGTGGATAGTGTTGCTGTGGGAGTGGTGGGCGCAGTGAGTGTTGCTGTGGGAGTGGTGGGCGCAATGAGTAGTGATACTCCTGGGAACATTTTCAGTGATTATCCAGTAATACTGCAGCAGGTGGAGAGGGAACCACTTAACCCTAGCTGGTAGCTGCTGTTCCCTATTGTTCTCACCTTAGTTACTTGTTGATGGTGTTGGGAAGAGCATTGTGGGAGGTGATGCACTCTCTGAAGGCACCTGACCAGTCCAAGGTTGTTCATACTAATGCATTGACAGTCTTAGACTGGACAACGTGATTCAGGAGCAGCAGGTTGTGACTGTCAAGTCACAACCTGGGGTTTTATTGAGTTCAGTCCGAGTAAAGAAGGTAAGGGAGAATCCAAGTCATGTTTTGGTGAATAAGTAAGACACATGTGCAACAGTTAGGTATCTTTATTCCGAAACGTTTCGCCTACAGAGTAGGCTTCGTCAGTTGAAGATGATGTAGTCAATCTATCACCCTTGAAGACGTAGTTTTGAGGTGGTCAGTCCCTCAGCCTGGAGGAGAGTTTTGCACCATAGTCTGGAACAATGTGAAGTTGAAGCAACAGTATGGAGACATATACTGTCAAAAGGTGAGGCGCAGCCTACTAGTAGAAAAAAAGAAGGTAATCATTGAGAGGACAGATCCCTCTCATATCCATCCCTTCTCACTTGAAAAAGTTGTCAAAGGTATTTTCTGTACCAAGATACCATTGTGTTGCAGTGTCTGACAGAGTGAATTTGAAAAAAAGGCATACAATACACCGATAGTTTGATTGTATTCTCTAACATTTTCATATTAACAAAGAGCCTCTTTCCTGAATATTTATTTTTAATAGATTAAAGGAGGTGGACTGTACTTAATAAAAAATATCGTCTGAAATCTGAAAATCTCGCCATTAAGAAGAGACGGAATATATTCACTGACTTAACAAGATGTAAAGTTTATGATGAAAATTAGACACGTGTGTGAGGTCACTTAAAACAACGGATATAGCCCCACTCCATAAAGGTGGCAGCAAAGCATTAGCTAAGAACTATAGACCAATAGCTCTGACGTCCCACATCATAAAAATCTTTGAAAGAGTGCTAAGAAGCAGGATTGCAGATCACCTGGATTCCCAAAATCTGCACAATCCAGGCAACATGGGTTCAGGGCAGGTCGCTCCTGCCTCTCACAACTACTGGATCACTATGACATGGCCTTGGATGCACTGGAAGAAAATCAGAATGCAGATGTAATATACACAGACTTTGCAAAAGCATTTGAAAAATGCGATCATGGCGTAATAGCCCATAAAATACGTACTAAAGGAATAACTGGGAAAGTGGGGAGATGGATCTTCAACTTCCTAACAAATCGAACACAAAGAGTAGTGGTCAACAGAGTTAAATCGGAGGCTGCCATAGTGAAGAGCTCTGTTCCACAAGGCACAGTACTCGCCCCCATCTTATTCCTTATCCTCATATCAGACATAAACAGAGATATACACCACAGCACCGTATCATCCTTTGCGGATGATACTAGGATCTGCATGAGGCTGTCATCTGCTGAGGACGCGGTTAACCTCCAAGAAGATATAAACAAAGTTTTCCAGTGGGCAACGGTAAACAATATGATGTTCAATGAGGACAAATTCCAACTACTCCGTTATGGAAAACTGGAGGAGATAATAACTAGAACAGAGTATACTACTGACTCCGGCCATACAATAGAGCGGAAAAATAATGTAAGGGACCTGGGAGTAGTAATGTCTGAGGATCTCACTTTCAAGGATCACAACAGTGCCACGATCACACGTGCAAAGAAAATGATAGGATGGATAATGAGAACTTTCAAAACGAGAGATGCCAAGCCCATGATGATCCTTTTCAAATCACTTGTTCTCTCTAGGCTGGAATACTGCTGTACATTAACATCTCCATTCAAAGCAGGTGAAATCGCAGATCTAGAGAGTGTACAGAGATCCTTTACTGCACGTATAAGTTCTGTCAAGCACCTTAACTACTGGGAACGCTTGGAAGCACTTGACTTGTACTCGTTGGAACGCAGGAGGGAGAGATATATCATAATCTACACTTGGAAAATCTTGGAAGGAATGGTCCCAAATCTGCACACAGAAATAACTCCCTACGAAAGTAAAAGACTGGGCAGGCGATGCAAAATTCCCCCAATAAAAAGTAGGGGCGCCATTGGTACACTAAGAGAAAACACCATAAGTGTCCGGGGCCCAAAACTGTTCAACAGCCTCCCATCAAGCATTAGGGGAATTGCCAATAAACCCCTGGCTGCCTTCAAGAGAGAGCTGGACAGATACCTAAAGTCAGTGCCGGATCAGCCGGGCTGTGGCTCGTACGTTGGACTGCGTGCGGCCAGCAGTAACAGCCTAGTTGATCAGGCCCTGATCCATCGGGAGGCCTGGTCATGGACCGGGCCGCGGGGGCGTTGATCCCCGGAATAACCTCCAGGTAACCTCCAGGTATATAACAGGTTCTGGGTGTCTCATTGTTACCACTGTCAGGGCTTTCAGTCATGTTGCTGCAGAATAACCACATAAGCCCACCAAGGTTATGCCATGCGCTGCTGGTCATGACTCTTGAAACTGTGGCAGTAAATCAATTATTAATAAAATACTGAGTATATCGAATCAAGTAAAAACCAGAAATAACTGAGTTAAATTAGATCAATTTAAATTTTGAAAGGACGTAGGTAAGTAATGATTTTTAAATGGAATTATTGATGCGTGGAACAATCTGCCAAGTAGGGCAGCAGAGGATAAAACCATGGATAGCTTCAGAAAGAGATTGGACAAATATATACCTGGAGAGGGTTTCGGGGGGTCAACGCCCCCGCGGCCCGGTCTGAGACCAGGCCTCAGACCAGGTCTGAGACCTGGCTGCACGCAAGCTGAAGTACGAATCACAGCCCGGTTGGTCAGGTACTGACTTTAGGTGCCTGTCCAGTGCCTTCTTGAAGACAGCCAGGGGTCTATTGGTGATCCCACTTATGTATGCTGGAAGGCAATTGAACAGTCTTGGGCCCCTGACATTTACTGTGTTGTCTCTCAGTGTACTCGTGGTACCCCTGCTTTTCATTGGGGAATGTTGCATCTCTTGCCGAGCCTTTTGCTTTCATAGGGAATGATTTTCGTGTGCAAGTTTGCTACTAATCCATCTAGGGTCTTCCAAGTGTATGTTATCATGTATCTCTCTCGCCTGTATTCCAGAGAATAAAAATCAAGGACCTTCAACCGTTCCCAGTAATTTAGGTGCTTTATCGTACTTATGTGTACCGTGAAAGTTCTTTGTACACTCTCCAGGTCAGCAATGTCGCCACCCTTGAAGGAGGCCGCTAATGTACAGTAGTATTCCAGCCTAGAGAGCACAAGCGATTTGAAGAGAATCATGGGGTTAGGCGCCTCTAGTTTTAAAAGTTCTCATTATCCATTCTATCATTTTTCTAGCAGATGTGGTAGATACAGTGTTGTGGTCTTTGAAGGCGAGGTCCTCTGACATTATTATTCCCAGGTCCTTCACATTACTTTTTCCCTATATTGTATGGTTAGAATTTGTTGTATGCCCTGATACAGTTTTAATTTTCTCAAGTTTTCCATATCTGAATAGTTGAAATTTCTCTTCATTGAACTTCATATTATTTTGAGTGGCCCATTTGAAGATTTAGTTGATATCCGCTTGGAGTCTTGCGGTGTCTTCGATGGAGGTCACTGCCATGGTGATCCGGGTGTCATCCGCAAAGGAAGACACGGAGGTTTACATCTCTGTCTATGTCAGATATGAGGATGAGGAATAGGCTGAGAGCGAGTACTGTGCCTTGTGGAACAGAGCTTTACACAGTAGCTGCCTCAGACTTTACTCTGTTTACTATTACTCTTTGTGTTCTATTTGTTAGGAAGTTATAGATCCCTATACCAACGTTTCCTGTTATTCCTTTATCACGCATTTTGTGCGCTATTACACTGTCGTCACGCTTGTCGAAGCTTTTGCCAAATCTGTGTATACTACATCTGCATTTTGTTTATCCTCTGTAGCATTCAGGACCTTGTCATAGTGGTCCAGTAGCTGGGTTGTGTATTTGATGAGTATCTAGGTGGTTGGCGATCTTGCTTCTTAGAACCCTTTCAAAGATTTTTATGATATGGGATGTTAGTGCTATCGGTCTGTAGTTCTTTGCGACTGCTTTACTACCATCTTTGTAGAGTGGGGCTGTCTGTTGTTTTTAGTGAGTGTGGGATGACCCCTGTGTCCATTCTCCCTCTCCATAGAATGCTGAAGGCATGTGACAGGGGCTTCTTGAAGTTCTTGGTGAACACAGAGTTTCATGAGTCTGGGCCTTGGGCAGAGTACATGGGCATGTCATTTATTGCCTTTTCAATGTTTTGTGGTGTTAAGATAATATCAGAGATTTTTGAGATGACCAAATTTTGGGTCTCGTTCATAAAGAATTCATTTAGATTATCGATCCTTAGTCTGGGTAACGGCTCACTGAGTTGTATTGTGACTTTAGCATATCATTCATTCTTTGCTTTGTCATCTGTGTATGTCCCATCTCGCCTAAGCAGGGGCCCAACACTGGATGTTGTTTTTCGCTTAGAGTTGGCATAAGAGAAGAAGTATTTTTTTTCAATTTCCTTTATGGCTTCTAGGTCTTCCTGTGATTCTTGTCTCCTGTAAGATTCCTTCAGCTGAAGTTCGATATTTATTTCACTGACCAGTGCCTCCCTTCATTTTTCAGATTTATTGTCCCCTCTCAGCAGCTCTGTGATTCTTCGCCTTTGTCTGTGTAGGGAGCGTCTCTCTCTTTCTAGTTTACATTTCCACTTTCTTTTTCTTAATGGAATGTGCCTCTAGCAGACCTCGATAGCCACAGAGTTAATTTTTTCTAGGCAAAGGTTCGGATCCGTGTTGTTTAGGATATCTTCCCAGCTTATTTCATTTAGGACATGGTTGACTTGTTTCCATTGTATGTTTTTGTTGGAAATATAAACACAAATGCAGTATATTGTGATCCTTTATTGACAACGTTTCACCCACACAGTGGGCTTTTTCAAGTCACACACGGTGTGTGACTTGAAAAAGCCCACTGTGTGGGTGAAACGTTGTCAATAAAGGATCACAATATACTGCATTTGTGTTTATATTTCCATTGTGTCGGTATTTTATACCATTTATTTCCGTATGTTTTTGTTATTGAAGTTGAGTGAGGAGGGCTGGGTTTGATTAGTACCTGAGGTATTGAAGCAAATTCTTGGGTTACTTTGGAAAAGGGTTGGACAAATACATAGGTGGGAATGGTTGGTTTGGAGAAAGACTTGCTTTGTATGGGCCAGCCGGCCATTGAATCAATGGTATACAAAACCGACACGGTGATAAATGAGACACTTTTGCAACATTTGGGTATCTGTATTCAGTGTCTTTGCTCGCTGGTGACTCCACCTACCACTGCTTCACCTCATCTGTCGTCAGTATACAAGCCCTGTCTCCGCAAATACACTGCACTTTTGTCAAGATTGATGGACTGAACACATCGACTCAAGGCTGAGGGACTGATTATCTCAAACTCCTCTTATTCCACCTTTGTCTGCATTTGACTGAAGAAACCACTGTGTGGCGAAGCGTTTCCTGAATAAAGATAGCCAAATGTAGGCCTGCTGTAGTGTTCCTCTATCCTTGCGCTCTTAAATCACTTTCCTGATGCAACAATGGTTTCACTTGAGATGTTGCTCGGGAATCAGTTCACCATTATGCATCTAGCTCTGACTCTGCAAATTACGTAACAAACTAATTGAGAATATGAACTTTACAACCACAAAACAACAATCTTTCAAAGCCCTCCTGAGGCTCTTCAACACCCGTGAAGGTAACGACATTCCTTCAGTTATAAATAAAATCATGCATGCTACTGCAGTTTTAAATGAGTTTTGTCTTGATATCTTATGCCGGAGAGAAACATATACATGCAAGGTATACGATACCGACAGGATAAAAATTAGATATCAGCCGAGGCCGAGGGACTGATTACTTCATCTGTTGTATATAGTTCTGCTGTCTTCCAATTATGTTCTTGAATTTGTATTGATAAAGCCACTGGATGGCGGAACGTCTACAATAAAGATACCCAGATGTTGCACATGTGTCTGATTCATCAGAAACATGGCTGTTGGCGTCTGATACAGCAGTGATTTCATGTAGATAAATGGTTCGGAGAACTGACAACTTGATAAATTAGACACATGTGCAACACTCTGGTATCTTTATTAAGGAAACGTGTCGCCACACAGTGGCTTCATCAGTCCTATACAAAGAGAATGATGAAGATCAGAAGGAGTTTGAGGTAATCAGCCCATCAGCCTGGAGTCAATATAATCAATCCATCAATTTTGAAAAGAATACAGCATATTCGCGAAGAAGTGGCTTATATACTGTAGACAGGTGAGGTGAAGCAGTCGTAGGCAGCGTCACATTGGACAAATCCACTTGTAAAAGTAGGTCATGCTGCTCTCCCTTGGCCTTTTTTTTATTATTATTATTTACCATATTCCGAGATGAGCTGTTACTCGAGGTGGTGGAGTAGCAGTCATATTTTCTTCATTTACTTAAAAGAACATAAGGAGGAACACTGCAGCAGGCCTGTTGGTCCATGTTAGGCAGGTCCTTCACAAATCCATCCATTTTTGTTAAATGTTCATCATATGCCACTTATTCAGGATGTCGTGTTATTTGAAGTAATGGAAGTAACAGTTAATTGTCATCAGCAGATCGTGAGACTGAATATGAAAATGGTATAAAATATCGACAGGTTGATAAGGCACATAGTGAGACTGGTGGTTGTGGAACTGATGTTACAGATTTCTTGATTTTTGATAAATGCGTTTTTTGTATTTTTCATTAAATCCTTTTGGGTGTCCTGTACCTTGCTCGGTGAAGACATGTCTAGTGTACTCTCTGTGGACTGAACCATAATGCCCTCCAATGAGCAACTTTACCAGCAGCTTAAGGAGGAATTGAGAGCTCAAGATACGGCAATTGACTGAGGAAAACAAGAGGATTCGTAGTAGTCCTCCTCTTGTGAGTCCTCAGGTCAAGAAAGGAACCTGAGCAGTAGCCGGACAGCATGGAACAAAGTTGAAGATCAAGAGAACAAATGGAGAGGTAGAAACGATAAAGAAGCAAGAGACTGCTGTGGAAACTTCGAACCCTTTCTCTGTACTATCAGACGAATGTGAATCGACTACTGGGAATGTAACAGTGAAGAGCAACAAGGAAGGTAAGAATATTGTGCTTGTTGGGGACAGTCAGCTTAGGTACATGGATAGGGGCTTCTGCTTGAAGGATAGGAGTAGGAGACAGAGGGTGTGCTTCCCTGGGGCTGGGATAGAGGATATTGTTATCCGGCTTGACAGCATCACATATGGTAATGGGATCAATCCTATTTGCCTCAGTGCTGGAAGCAATGATGTAGGCAAGCATAGGAGTGAGGATTTAGTTAGAAGGTATAGGGCAGCAATAGACATTGTCAGGAAGAAGGGAGGGAGCCCTGTTATATGTAGCATTTTGCCAAGAAGGGGTGTTGGAAATGAATGGCTGTCCAGAGCGACTGGTATAAATTGCTGGCTGGACACTGTAAGGATAATGCAGTACCATTCATTGACAGCTGGGACCACTTCTATGGCCGAAATGACATGTATGCCAGGGATGGGGTTCACTTATCCAGGGCAGGTGTGGGTTTTCTCGCTAACTCAGTTGAAGATGTTGTTAGGGCTTTAAACTAGGATTAGTTAAGAGGTATGGATATAGGAATGGAAAATAATGATTGTCAAAATATTTATTTAGGCTTTGATATCCTAAATCTTAATAACAGTCATCGAGTAACACAGGGTAATGATAGCACCCGCAGAGTCCCTGTTGTCTTTTATGTCGTCTTCGTTATTGTTTATCCAGGCTTAGCAGTTGGGTCTAGTCCTGACTCTTCTCTCTTCAACTCAAGACATTCCTCTCACCGTCTATTCTTCGCACTGTCCCCACTTGCCCCTCGCCCCTCGTGGGTCCTTACCTGTGAGTCCTATCCTATCCTAATGATAGTAACAGAAATTGTGTAAAAGAAAAAGGTTCACAAGAAAAAACATATTAATGTATTTTATACTAACTGTCGAAGCGCCAGAAATAAAATTAATGATTTACGTTTGGTAGCATATGCTGGAAACTTTGATGACACTGCAATAACTGTAACATGGTATAATTTAAAGAGTCTGGATATGATTGCTGAGTGTCATATTCAAGGGTTTAAGTTGTTCCATGTAGATAGATATAACGGGAAACGGGTGAAGTTGCATTATATGTACGAGAAAATATAAATTGTTGCATAAAAACAGGTATAAAAATAGATGGATCAGTAACTGAATCTGTTTGAGTATAGTTTCTAGAAGGTCAAAAAAAAAAATAATTCTAGGTGTAATATACCGACCTCCAGGCTTGGATCACGATAGAGGGAGACTTCTTTGGGACGAAATTGTTAGGGCTTCTAGACACAATAATATAGTGATAGTATGGGATTTTAACTTTAATCAAATAAACTGGAGTTCTTTGACCGGTAATCTGGAGTCCAGTGACTTTATGGAAACAGTTCAGGACTGTTTTCTGAAACAATGTGAAACAGAACCTACCACAGGTAATAATTTGCTCGACCTAGTCTTGTCAAATAAAGAAACCCTCATAAATTATCTGGAGATCACTGAAGAGCTTAGCGCAAGTGATCACGAATTCATTACTTTTAATATTACCTGGGAGTACGAGAAAAAAAGATAATACGGTGAAAGTCCCCCATTTTCGTTCTGCTGATTATATTGGACTTAGAGAACACCTATTTAATCTCGATTGGGGTAATCTAGCAAATGATTTTATTGACGATTATCATACTTATGATTACGAAGGGATCTGCGTTTATGATTTTTTTTTCTTAATAATGTACAACGTGCTCAGAGTATATTTCCCAGAGAGAAATTAAGTCAAATAAAACGATCCCAAACAATGAGTTAACTGGAGGCTAAATCATCTGTCAGGGGAGAAAAAAGGAATTTATAGGAGCATCAAAAAGGAGAGGTTAATCTTGTTGACCAATATGTTCAGTTTAAAAGAGGAGTAAAACGGGATTAGAAAGGCTAAATGTGACTATGAAATTAAGATTTGCTAATGAATCAAAGACGTGAAGTAGGACCTCTGAAAATTGGGAATGGACAGCTGACGGATAATGAACTGGAAATGTGTTCTCTGTTTAATAACTATTTTTTGTCAGTTTTTACACGAGAAGACGTGGTATTAACCTTGGTAATAAATACCGACAAGTTGGTTTAGAAAGACACGTAAGCAAACACTATGACATATTTATTAGAAAACGTTTCGCTCCTGAGTCCTTGATCACTTCTAACATACAGAGATAGAAAGACATTTTATATAGGCGGAGAGTGATGTGTGAGTAACGCATGGTGACCTGAAGAATGTCATGTTGGGATGAGGACGGGTAGACGATGAGATCATGCGACTCCTGTGTTGTTGGGTTAGTGGTGCTTAGCCTGCTTGAGTATCATGTATGCTAATGTTTTAGAAATTTTGGGGTTTCCAGTGTTACGTTCTATTGTGTCGGTGACGGCGATTAGTGAGGCTTCTAGGCACCGTCGGCGTCTGAGGTTTGGTTCGGTGAGAACGAGTTGTGCCTCATTCCAGTTTATCAAATGCCCCGTAGAGTCTCTGTGAAGGACACAAGCGTACCTTAAATCGTCTCTGTTACAGGCACTTCGATACTCGTTCAGGCGGACCTCAAGAGCTCTGCCTGTCTCGCCTACATATTTCTTGGGACAGAATCCACAGGGGATGGTGTAGACGCCTGCTGTGGAGTTATAGGTGTGGGGCTGCGTTTCGTAGTGAGGTCTTTGATAGATGTGTTTATGGTGGAAACATTGATGTTACTCTTAGCAAGTGCCTGGCGAGTATTTGTGGCAACATCACCACATGGGAGCACTATGAACTGCTTAGAGGGCTGTTCCATGGACGGTTTGTTGATGATAACTTGTGTCTTGAGTCTGCAATCTCGGATGAAGAAAGGTGGAAACTGAAGACGTGTAAAGGCTTGTGTTATGTAAATGCATTCTTCTTCAAGAAAACAAGAGCTGGAGATGCGAAGAGCTGCCAAGAAGCCACTGAGGACTCCTCTTTTAGTGCGGGTGTCTTGGTGTGAATAAAAGTGTATAAGATCGTCCTTGTTGGTGGGTTTTCTATACACTTTGAAGAGATGTTTGTCACTGTCGGGAGATCTGCACAGGAGAACGTCGAGGAAAGGAAGTTTGCCATCCTTTTCGAGTTCAAGTGTAAACTTTATTGATGGTTCGGCTGCATTGATCTTGTTGAGAAGGGCCTGGATATTGAGACGTCTCGGGTAGAAAACCAGTATATCATCAACGTATCTTAGCCAGGTAACGGTGTTGGGAATGAGGCTGCTGAATTTCTCTGTCTGGGTTTTCCATGAAGAGGTTGGCAAGCACAGCACTGAGCGGGCTGCCCATTGCCATCCCAAAGCACTCTTTGTAACAGTTGTCCTGATACTTGAAGAAGTTGTTGTGTTCCAGGGTACTTAAAGAATGCAAGATGGAACTTAGCCATTAACGAGTGTGTTTAATGCGTCCAACCTAACTGATGTTGTGCCAGAGATGCGGAAGATAGCTAATGTAGTTCCTATATTCAAATCAAGGGATAAGTTCATTCCATCAAATTACCGTCCAGTAAGCTTGACGTCTATAGTAGGCAAATTATTAGAATCAATTATAGCTGATATTATTTGAAGTCACCTTCAAGAGCATAATTTCATTAAATGAATTTCAGCATGGGTTCACGAGAGGTCGTTCCTGCCTGACAAATTTACTGACGTTCTTCAGTAAAACATTTAAGGCAGTAGACACTGATAAAGAATATGATATTGTTTATTTGGACTTAAGTAAAGCCTTCGATAGAGTACTTCACAAAAGACTCTTAAGTGGCAGTTCATGGTAGAGGAGGTAAAGTTCTAGCATGGATAGAGGCATGGCTTACCAATAGAAAGCAGAGTTTCCATTAATTGGGCCAAATCTGAATGGGGATTAGTCACTAATTGCGCTCCACAAGGATCAGTTTTAGGTCCATTGTTGTTCATAATTTAAATTAATGATCTTGATGAAGGAATTGCAAGTGACATAGGCAGATTTGCTGATGATACAAAAATAGGCTGTTTGATTAATTTTGAGGAGGATACCAGTGAACGCCAGGAGGATTTGGACAAATTAATGTCCTGGTCTGAAAAGTGGCAGATGAAGTTTAATGTGGACAAGTGTAAAGTCCTAGTCCTTGGTAATGAAAATAACTCTCGAAGTTATAAACTAAGTGAAGTAGAGCTTGATCATACAGAATGTGAAAAAGACTTGGGAGTCATGGTAAGCAGAAATCTAAACCCAAGACAGCAGTGCCTAAGTGTGCGCAATAAGGCTAACAGATTACTAGGATTTATTTCAAGAAGTATAAGTAACAGAAGTCCAAAAGTTATTTTACAGCTCTATGCATCACTAGTGAGGCCTCATTTGGCTTATGCCGCTCAGTTTTTCTCCTTACTACAGGATGGATATAGATTCATTGGAAAACATACAGAGAAGAATGACTAAAATGATTTACTGTATAAGGAATCTCCCATATGAAGATAGACTTAAAGCCTTAAATCTCCACTCTCTGGAGAGACGAAGAATGAGGGGAGATATCATTGAAGTGTATAAGTGGATGACGGGCATAAACAAAGGAGATATTAATAAAGTACTGAGGGTGTCGAACCAGGTAAGAACCAGAAATAACGGATTTAAGTTGGATAAATTTAGATTTAGAGAGGACATAGGTAAGTACTGGTTTTCGAACAGAGGTGTGGATGCATGGAACAGTCTTCCGAGTAGGGTGATCGAGGCTAGGACCTTGGAGTGGTTTTAAAAAGAGATTGGATACACAAATAACCCGCACGTAAAAGAGAGAAGCTTACGACGACGTTTCGGTCCAACTTGGACCATTTACAAAGTCTCTTTTTTGTGCGGGTTATTTGTGTATCGTTCCAGTCACGGTATTGTGCCTTTTTTTGTGTTATTTAAAGAGATTGGACAAATACATGAGCGGGAGGGGCTGGGTTTGATTGGTGTCGTGGGTACAGGAGTAAATTCTTGGGTAGTGGTGATTGTGATAAAGACCTTCCTTGTATGGGCCAGTAGGCCTTCTGCAGTGTTCATTCTTATGTTTGGGTATGATAAGGACCTGCCTAGTTTGGGTCAGTAGGCCTGCTGCAGTGTTCTCCCTTTCTTATGTTGTGTGCGGCGACTTTCACAACTGCGCTGATTGTCTATCACAGAAACCTAGAGCTAATGGATTCGAATGATAGTGAAAATAATGTGCAATCATCCACTTACACTGGTGGCTATATTAGACGTGGTTGTGCCTCCAGCCAACCCGCGAAGCATGAAGATGTTGAGGTAATATTTCTTAATATTACTGAGTCTCATAATAGTGTCGTTACTTGTAATCTTAATATTACGGTGCAGCCTTATTATGAGTGAACATTGTCTTTCCGTAATGATTGAAACCTTGACCTAGACCAGGTTGGTGTGATTTGAGAGAGAAGCCTAGGGCAAGGTGGATACCTCTATGCTGTCTCCAAATGCTTCTGTATGGGTCAGTAGACCTGCTGCAATACTTCTCCATTCTTATTTTCTTAACAAAGATTCATAACGAGGTGCTTGTTGCTGTGACTAATAAATTCTGTACATTGATCACTAAAAGAATCTTGATTTGCGACTTTTCCCCTGGCTATGATTCCTCTGCTGCCCGGCTACTTAGGCCTCGCAGGAGTGCGGAGTCTCGATGACGTAGACTGTGTTCTCCTTGATCATGATAGTAGCCGTAGAGTATACAAAGGAACATAAGAAATGAGGAACAGTGAAGCAGGCTTATAGGCCCATAATAGGTAGGTCTTTCTCAAACCCATTTAACACAAATATTTGCCCAATGAAGGTATCGTCTCGTAAGGTGGAATTGTACAGGAAAGAACAAAAAGGAATCTTGTGGAAATGAAGGGTTCCTGTTCGCCTGAGTGACCTTCTTGGTTGTGTATCGGAACCTCGTTTTCCTTCATCTGAGTCTACTTTTCACCTGGCTTCAGCCTTCTCTGATTATTTTGGTCACGAAATAGAGGATGTTCGTTTGTATTTTGATTCAGCTCAGTTTGATGTAGAGTTTTCTGTTACTTTTCCGGCTCGTGATGTATCACAGATTATCACCTTTTTGTCAGTTTTTTTAGGTAAAAGGACACAAGTGCAACTAATGACATTTTATTGTGGCAACGTTTCGCTCTCCAGGAGCTTTGTCAAGCTGGTAACGTTAGGCTTGACATCTACTCCAGTCTGAGGGACTGATTATCCTAAACTTCTGATTTTCACCATTCTTCTTTGTATTTGGACTGATGAAGCCACTGTGTGGCGAAACGTTTCCTCAATAAAGATACCAAAGTGTTGCACATGTATCTAATTTATCAACTTGCCGGTTCTGTGAATCATTTATCTACAATATGATACCAGTGATCATGAATTACTGGTAAGGGAACTTTTCTTCGGTCGTGATACCTTGTTTTTCTGGTCTGCCACAACAGGTAGCAGTCAATAATTATGTGTCTGAATTATTCCCTTTGCTTTGTAGCGTTCCTCAGATCTTTCTTCTTGGTCCAACGCAGTTTGTTGTTTGTTAGTGGCTTAGTCTTACTGATGGAAGTCCATGGTCGTGGATTATCGTGTTGAAGTTGACGATATACAAGTCTACATTCGGGTTCTAAATGTGAAAGATGCAAAAGTCTGCTTTAGTCCTCTTTTTCTGTGTGTTGGGACTTGGATGACAAATATAAAATTGAGGGTGAGACGGAGGTGTTGATTATCAGAGAAAAAACTCAGGGTTGGGAGGGAGGGGAGGGGGCACTGTTTGGGGATTTTGGTGGCGTGATAGTAATCTTCTTGTAGTCATAAACTGTGATTTAGAAAGACACGTGAGCAAACACTAGAACATGTTAGAAAACGTTTCAGTTCTAGGACCTTGATCAAGGTCCCAGGAGCGAAACGTTTTCTAATATGTTCTAGTGTTTACTGGCGTGTCTTTCCAAGCCAGTTTGTCGGTATCTGTTACCAAGGTTTGTATCAGTCATAAAATATCTTGATAAGGAGAGTATCTGGATCCTTATCCATGCGTATGTTTTCCTCTCGAACTAATTTTTGCAACTGTCTGGTTGTGGTCTTAGTATTTACAAAGCAGACTGAAGTCTGAACTGACTCGTGTAGCTAGACTGGTATTTTCGCTTCCAACTGGGGTTCCCACTTGTTCCTGCTGGTATAAGCTGCGCTGCCTCCCTACCAAGACAAGAATTGAATTTAGACTCTGTTTATTAACATTTAAAGCTGTTATATTTAATGAGCTCAAATATCTTGCTGATATGCTTGTATCGTTTATCAGGCTTAGGAAGGGTTTTACGGATCGCCACGAAGCCTTTTAGACTGATTAAGCCTCGTGTTGTTGAGGAAGGAGCCATTTATGTAGCCTCTAGATTGATAAATGAGACACTTGTACATTTGGGTATTTTCTTCTGGAAGCGTTTCGCCAGCTAGTGGCTTCTTCAGTCCAGTGCAGAGAAAGGTGGAAGATGATATAGAGTTGGAGGTAATCAGTCCCTCAGGCTGGAGTCGATATGTTCAATCCATCACTCTTGATAAAAGAAGCCACTGGCCGGAGAAACGTTTCCAGAATGAAGATACCCAGATATTGCAGAAGTGTCTCATTTATCAACTAGTCGGTTTTCTAAGCCATTCATTCACAGCCTCTAGAACGTTCAACAGTTCAGGTATCTGTTGTGAGTCAGGAATATGTTCGTTACCAAGTCTCAGTTGAAAACACATCTCTATTCAACTGAAGAGTGACAGTATGATCCTGACGATCATACTGTCACTCTTCCATATAAACTAATGTATTTTTTTCCTTCGTCGTTATTGTTGCATTTATGCTTTGTTGTGTGAGCGCTGGTGAAGTTCTTGAGAGAAGCAGTGCGCAGGAATAACAAAACCACCCGAGTTACTATTAAATTATTGTTATTACCCCAGCAAGACCAAATGTCTCTCACAATTGACTTCTTTGATAATCTCCAGTGCCCTAAATTGGATTCACAAAGCACCTACGAGTGAAGCATTGCCCATTTTTAGTATTTTAGTGTTGCCAAAGGGCTCTTTTTTTACATTGTTAGTTTACACGCCAGGTGGATACCCCAGTGAAGGTTTGTCTGGTATACTTGTGTCTCTGTCTGTATACCTGTCAGTGTTATTTCCTGCACCCAGCTTTGTCTTCTTGGGCTTTCATGAAAGAAAACCCTGTGAAATACTGGAACACATATATACAGTTCAAGGTCACTTACTATAGGAAACATTTCGCCACGAAAAGTCCATGGTAAGTATAGTGGAGAGAGTAGGTGACCAGGACACGTGAAGTGCGACCCTGACTTAGCACCTGAGGGAATATGACAACTAGGTGTCCCATTAAGTTGAAACTTCCCTGGTGTTAAGGGTGATGGTGTCTGTGCTATGATTCAGAACAGTTTCAAGGCATCTTCTCTTCGTGCCTCTTTATCAGATAACCACCATGGGTCCATTCAAGTGATGTGAAGCAGTGTTGCGCTTTGCAACACATTGATGTATTGGTGAGGTAAGCATAACTATGTTTATATACGCATGTGGACAAAGCCTTGGCAGTTTCACCCC
This sequence comes from Cherax quadricarinatus, assembly GCF_038502225.1. NCBI lineage: Eukaryota > Metazoa > Arthropoda > Malacostraca > Decapoda > Parastacidae > Cherax > Cherax quadricarinatus. The sequence continues at coordinate 20,823,366 of NC_091334.1, read as the reverse complement.
GGTATACAAATTACAGCTGCTACGAGAATAACACTCCAAGAATAACGCTTCAAGGATAAGTTTTTTTTAATCTTCCCTACTTCTACGATAACTGAGAATACTTCTAGGTTCCTTTTATTGGATTTGAGAATATGATAAATGGTTTAAAAAACCGACAAGTTGCAGATTGAGACACTTATGCAATATATGGGAATCTTTATTGTGGAAACGTTTCGCCACACAGTGGCTTTATCAGTCCAATACAAATCAGAAGGGTGTAAGGAGAGGATGAGTTTGAGGCAATCAGTCCCTCAGCCTGGAGTCGATGTGTTCAGTCCATCAATCTTGTAGAATGTACAGCATAGGGCCGTAGAGGCGGCGGGGTCATAGTGATACAATCCACTAGTCGAAGTAGGTCTTCGTCCAAAGGCTGGACAAAGTTGAAGAATTCTTTGGATTTGAGAAGGATCTGCCTATCATGGGCCAGTAAGCCTGTTGTAACGCCACCGCTTTTCCACGACTATCAAAGACATTACTAAATCTAAGAGGATGAACGCCAGCGCCATCTCTCGTAGCAGCTGTAAAGTGTATACCTGGGTGAAACTGCTAGGGCTTGGTCCACATTCGTATGTAAACATAGTTGTGTTATCTTACCAATACATCAACAAAGATATACCTGTCGCACCAATATATCAATGTGTTGCAAAGCTCGACACGGCTTCATATCACTTGAATGGACCCATGGTGGTTATCTCATAGAGAGGAAAAGAAGAAAATGCCTAGAAACTGTTCTGAATCACAGCATAGACACCATCTCATTTAACCAGGGAAGTTTCAACTTAATGGGGCACCTAGTTCTTATTCTCCCTCGCTTGCTAAATCAGGGTCCGCACCTCACGTGTCCTGGTCACCTGCTCCACAGTCCCATATGGTGGCAGGAATATGTTAATGGTTGATCTTAGTGATTCTGAAGTACTCGTCTTCCAGGAAATCAAAACTACAAATGCCGAGTCCTTAGAAAAAAACAATTAACCCACAACATATGGGAATCTTTACTGAGGAAACGTTTCGTCACACAGTGGCTTCATTAGTCCAGTACAAAGCAGAAAGGTGTAAGGAGAGGAGGAGTTCGAGGTAATCAATCCCTGATCCTGGAATCGATGTGTTCAGTCCATCAATCTTGTAGAAAGTATGCACACCTCTCTTAGTTCTAGTGGAATGGTGAGACCAGGCATGAATGAGATCATTCTGCTGGGTGGATTCACGGTGAACACTAAATTGAAGGGCGTTACTAGTAGTGCTTTTGTTTATAAGGGCGTCTAGTAAAGGAAGTGTTGTTGTTTTCCTCTTTGAAGGCAGAGCAAATAGAAGCGATAAAAAGACAGTTCAGGACATTAGTGGACACTTTTCGCCACGAATGGCGTCTTCAGTCCTAATACGGAGAAAAGTAAGAACTAGTATATTTAGTAGCAGGAATTGCATTTTATGGGAAAAGTAAGCCAAATTTTATTATTTTTTTCAAGTTTTTTAGTAAAGTGGTCAGTCGTGAGAGGATAGTAGCAGCAGCAGCACAACAGTTGTGTTGAGATGGATTGGCTTTGGGAAGGAGCTGTCAACATCCTGTTACAGCGGTCTCCACAATGGGTAATATCATGTCGGTATTACCATACCATTTTATTTCAGTTTATGGAAGGACGAGCAGCATCGAAGCTATCTCTCTCTCTCTCTCTCTCTCTCTCTCTCTCTCTCTCTCTCTCTCTCTCTCTCTCTCTCTCTCTCTCTCTCTCTCTCTCTCTTTCTCTCTCTCTCTCTCTCTCTCTCTCTCTCTCTCTCTCTCTCTCTCTCTCTCTCTCTCTCTTTCTTTCTCTCTCTCTCTCTCTCTCTCTCTCTCTCTCTCTCTCTCTCTCTCTCTCTCTCTCTCTCTCTCTCTCTCTCTCTCTCTCTCTTTCTCTCTCTCTCTCTCTGTTGGGTATGATGACGTGGCTGTCATCCGCACTCGCCACCCGAGGTGTCCCCAGCAGAAAGAATGTAGAAGATTAAGACACATGTGCAACAGTTGGATATCTTTATTGATAAAACGTTTCGCCTACACAGTAGATTTCTTCAGTCACATACAGAGGCATCAGTAGTAATGAAATGAAGATGTAATCAGTCCATCAACCTTAGAGAAAAAATATTGGAGGTGGTCAGTCCCTCAGCCTGGAGAAGAGAATGTCACCGAGCTTCTAGACCTCGAGGCTCTAATTGTAGAGATTGACGATACAGGAGGACGTCCTGGGGCCATTCCCTTCTGCTGCTGGTGAAGTTGCTTATCCTAACAGCTGTTTCTCTCTTCCATGTTCCTCAGCTGACACACCTCACTTACTCAGCTGACACACCTCACTTACTCAGCTGACACACCTCACTTACTCAGCTGACACACCTCACTTACTCAGCTGACACACCTCACTTACTCAGCTGACACACCTCACTTACTCAGCTGACACACCTCACTTACTCAGCTGACACACCTCACTTACTCAGCTGACACACCTCACTTACTCAGCTGACACACCTCACTTACTCAGCTGACACACCTCACTTACTCAGCTGACACACCTCACTTACTCAGCTGACACACCTCACTTACTCAGCTGACACACCTCACTTACTCAGCTGACACACCTCACTTACTCAGCTGGCACACTTCACTTACTCAGCTGGCACACCTCACTTACTCAGCTGGCACACTTCACTTACTCAGCTGGCACACCTCACTTACTCAGCTGACACACCTCACTTACTCAGCTGACACACCTCACTTACTCAGCTGGCACACTTCACTTACTCAGCTGGCACACCTCACTCACTCAGCTGGCACACTTCAGTTTTTTTTCAGTTTACTCTTTTTTCAGTTTTCTCTTTTTTATCAGCTTACTCTTTTTTCTTTTTTTTCAGTTTTCTCATGTTTTCATGTTACTGTTTTTTTCAGTTTTCTCTTTTCCAGTTTTCTGTTGTTTTCAGTTTACTATTTTTTCAGTTTTATTTTGTGAGTTTTCTCTTGTTTTGTTGTTATCCAGCACTTTCTTCGTGTTCTCTTTCTTTATTTACTTGTTCCACTTGTACACGTCAGTCATATCCCTCAGAATCATTGTTACGTCATTCTAGAGAATGTCAGTGTAGGTAGTCAGTGTAGGTAGCTAGTGTAGGTAGACAGTGGTAGCTAGTGTAGTGGTAGCCAGTGTAGGTAGACAGTAATAGGCAGTGTAAGTAGACAGTGGTAGCTAGTGTAGTGGTAACCAGTGTAGGTAGATAGTGATAGGCAGTGTAGGTAGACAGTAATAGGCAGTGTAGGTAGATAATGGTAGCCAGTGTAGGTAGCAAGTGGTAGCAATAGTAAGTAGCCAGAGTGTAGGTTGAGAGATGATAAAACCCTTTACCTGGGAGAAACGTTATCAATAAAGTATCGCACTCGTGGCTCTCTGTTCATCTCCCGATGTAAATAAGCCAGGCCTGGCTTACTCTGGGTTACTAACCCTCCGGGATCACTAGCTCATCCAGGTTCAACGCTCTCAAGGCTTCCTACTTGTCAAGTGCAGTTAAGGCACGGTGGGTCGCAGAAGACGAGCCAAGCACTTGTGAAAATAGCCAGAGTACCAATCGTCCACTGAGTACCAACGAGAGACAATGCTCGGCCGAGCACTCACCGAGTACCAGCGAGACTCTGAAACATTCTGTCTCTATCCACCTTGTCATTTCCTCTCTATATTTTATATGTCGTGATCATGTCACCCCTATCCTCCTGTCCTCCAGTGCTATCAGGTTGAGTTCCCCTAACCTCTTCTCGTAGGACATACCCCTTAGCTCTGGGACTTGTATTCTTGCAAACTTTTGCACTTTCTCTAATTTCTTGACATGTTTGACCAGGTGTGGGTCCCATATTGGTGGTGCATACTCCAATATGGTGACCAGGTGTGGGTCCCATATTTGTGGTGCATACTCCAATATGGGTCTGAAGTACACGGTATAGTCTTGAATGACTCCTTACTCAGGTATCGAAATGTTATTCTTAGGTTTGCCAGGCGTCCATATGCTGCAGCAGTTATTTGGTTGATGTGTGCCTCAGATGTGCTCGGTATGAGATTCACCCCAAGATCCTTTCCTTGAGTAAGGTTTCCAATCTTTTGCCCCCTAGTCCGTACTCCGTCTACTGTCTGACCTTCCCCAATCTTCATGACTTTGCACTTGGTGCGGTTAAATAAAGTCCAGGAGCTAGTTGTTGAACCAGGCCTGGAGCCTGTCCAGATTCCCCTGTAGTCCTGCCTGATCCTCATCTGTTGAAATTCTTCTCATTAGCTTCACATCGTCTACAAACAGGGACACTTCTGAAACTATCCCTTCCGTCATATTCACATATACCAGAAACAGCACCGGCCCTAGGACTGACCCTTGTGGAACCCCGCTCGTCACATGCGCCCACTCTAACACCTCACGCACCATCACTCGTTGTTTCCTTCTTGTCTGGTATTCTCTGATTCATGGCAGTGCCTTTTCTGTTATTCCTGCCTGCTCCTCTAGCTCTTGTGTGGAACTGTCGAAAGCCTTCTTACAGTCCAAGAAAATGCAGTCTACCCACTCCTGTCACCTTGTTAAACTCCAGTAGGTTTGTAGCACAGGATTTCCCTTCCCTGAAACCGTGTTGGTTATTGTGTATAAGATCATTCCTTCCTAGGTGCTCCACCACTCTTCTTCTGATAAGCTTCTCCATGACTTTGCATACTGTGCATGTCAGTGACACTAGTCTGTAGTTTACTGCTGCCTGCCTGTCTCCTTTCTTAAATATTCGGAGTACATTTGCTGTCTTCCCACCTCAGGTAGTTGCCAAGTTTCGATAGATGTGTTAAATTTTGTGTGTGTGTGTTTACCACTACCACTGCTGCTACTACTAGTAATAGTAGCAGCAGCAGTAGTAGTAGTAGTAGTCGCAATAGTAGTAGTAATAACAGTAGTAGCTTCCCAATAATAGTAGTAGTAGCTCTGGGTTGCAGTGGAAAATTCAGATTGTTGAACTTGTTGCATCATGGTACCCTGTGACCCCTGCCAGACTGTGTGTGTGTGTGTGTGTGTGTGTGTGTGTGTGTGTGTGTGTGTGTGTGTGTGTGTGTGTGTGTGTGTGTGTGTGTGTGTATGTGTGTGTGTGTGTGTGTGTGTGTGTGTGTGTGTGTGTGTGTGTGTGTGTGTGTGTGTGTGTGTGTGTGTGTGTGTGTGTGTGTGTGTGTGTGTGTGTGTGTGTGTGTGTGTGTGTGTGTGTGTGCGTGCGTGCGTGCGTGCGTGCGTGCGTGCGTGTGTGTGCGTGCGTGTGTGCGTGTGTGTGTTAGTTACCATTTGGTCCTAGGCACATGTCGATTAGACACTAGGCCTGTTGTATGTGCATGCGCGCGCGCGTGTGTGTGTGTGTGTGTGTGTGTGTGTGTACTCACCTAGTTGACCTCACCTAGTTGAGGTTGCAGGGGTCGAGTCCAAGCTCCTGGCACCGCCTCTTCACTGGTCGCTACTAGGTCACTCTCCCTGAACCATGAGCTTTATCGTACCTCTGCTTAAAGCTATGTATGGATCCTGACTCCACTACATCGCTTCCCAAACTATTCCACTTCCTGACTACTCTGTGGCTGAAGAAATACTTCCTAACATCCCTTTGATTCATCTGTGTCTTCAACTTCCAACTGTGTCCCCTTGTTACTGTGTCCAGTCTCTGGAACATCCTGTCTTTGTCCACCTTGTCAATTCCTCTCAGTATTTTGTAAGTCGTTATCATGTCCCCCCTATCTCTCCTGTCCTCCAGTGTCGTCAGGTTGATTTCCCTTAACCTCTCCTCATAGGACATACCTCTTAGCTCTGGGACTAGTCTTGTTGCAAACCTTTGCACTTTCTCTAGTTTCTTTACATGCTTGGCTAGGTGTGGGTTCCAAACTGGTGCCGCATACTCCAATATGGGCCTAACGTACACGGTGTACAGGGTCCTGAACGATTCCTTATTAAGATGTCGGAATGCTGTTCTGAGGTTTGCCAGGCGCCCATATGCTGCAGCAGTTATTTGGTTGATGTGCGCTTCAGGAGATGTGCCTGGTGTTATACTCACCCCAAGATCTTTTTCCTTGAGTGATGTTTGTAGTCTCTGACCCCCTAGACTGTACTCCATCTGCGGTCTTCTTTGCCCTTCCCCAATCCTCATGACTTTGCACTTGGTGGGATTGAACTCCAGGAGCCAGTTGCTGGACCAGGTCTGCAGCCTGTCCAGATCCCTTTGTATTTCTGCCTGGTCTTCGATCGAATGAACTCTTCTCATCAACTTCACGTCATCTGCAAACAGTGACACCTCGGAGTTTATTCCTTCCGTCATGTCGTTCACAAATACCAGAAACAGCACTGGTCCTAGGACTGACCCCTGTGGGACCCCGCTGGTCACAGGTGCCCACTCTGACACCTCGCCACGTACCATGACTCGCTGCTGTCTTCCTGACAAGTATTCCCTGATCCATTGCAGTGCCTTCCCTGTTATCCCTGCTTGGTCCTCCAGTTTTTGCACCAATCTCTTGTGTGGAACTGTGTCAAACGCCTTCTTGCAGTCCAAGAATATGCAATCCACCCACCCCTCTCTCTCTTGTCTTACTGCTGTCACCATGTCATAGAACTCCAGTGGGTTTGTGACACAGGATTTCCCATCCCTGAAACCATGTTGGCTGCTGTTGATGAGATCATTCCTTTCTAGGTGTTCCACCACTCTTCTCCTGATAATCTTCTCCATGATTTTGCATACTATACATGTCAGTGACACTGGTCTGTAGTTTAATGCTTCATGTCTGTCTCCTTTTTTAAAGATTGGGACTACATTTGCTGTCTTCCATGCCTCAGGCAATCTCCCTGTTTCGATAGATGTATTGAATATTGTTGTTAGGGGTACACATAGAGCCTCTGCTCCCTCTCTCAATACCCATGGGGAGATGTTATCTGGCCCCATTGCCTTTGAGGTATCTAGCTCACTCAGAAGCCTCTTCACTTCTTCCTCGGTTGTGTGCACTGTGTCCAGCACATGGTGGTGGTGTGTGTGTGTGTGTGTGTGTGTGTGTGTGTGGTTGCAGGGATAAAGTCGCAGCTTTTGACCCCGTTTCTTCGCTGGCCGCTATTAGGTCCACTCTCCCTGCTCCAAGAGCTCTATCGTACCTCTTCTTAAGGCTATGTATGGATCCTGCCTCCACATCACTCTCCAGATTGTTCCACTTCCTGACAACTCCAAGGCTAGATAAATACTTCCTAACATCTCTATGACTCATCTGAGTTTTCAACTTTCAGTTGTGTCGTTGTGTCCCATTGTTATTGTGTTCCGTCTCTGAAACATTGTCCCTATCCACCTTGTCAATTCCTCTCAGTATTTAATACGTCCTTATCATATCCCCCCTACCCTCTTGCCCACTATTGTCACCAGGTTGAGTTTCCTTACCCTCTCCTTATGAGATATACCCCTTAGCCCCAGGACTAGTCCTATTGCAAACTTTTGCACTTTCTCCACTCTCTTGACGTGTTTAGCCAAGTGTGGGTTCCAATCTGGTGCTCCATACTCCAGTATGGGTCAGACATACACGGTGTACAGAGTCGTGAATGACTCGAAACTGTATTTTTAGGTTTGCCAGGCGCCCATATGCTGCAACAGTTATTTGGTTGATGTGCTCAGTATAATGTTCACGCCAAGATCCTTTTTCTTAAGTGAGTGTGAGGGAAAAGTTCAAGAGATAGGAGTAGCGAGCGAGTATATGGTAACGATAGTTTGATTGCCGGCTGCTTGTTAAAGTAGGGTCAGTCTAGCTCCTGCTATCCCCTCCCCCCCTTTCTCCCCACCCCGAAAGGTGACGTGTGGGGCTCCGGCCAAACAGTAATCACTCGACTCACAACTCCCAGCACAACTGTAAGTAAAAGCCTCTGCTCCTATTCTAGTGGATATTGGTTGAAAGCTTCACTTTTGACCAATAATAAACTTTGTCCTTTCAGTTTTAAGCTCCACATGAGACTTTTAGATAATCACCACCTCTTTTTTAAGTATTTTACACTTATCATGGAGAGTGATTTCTTAAGCAATGGGTAACCTGTCTCTCTTTCCAGCTTGGAATGACAGATCGAGTCACCTGCCAACCAACGAGAAGTGTTGAAGGAGACGGAATGAAAACGGTCTTGGAATGTCACCTTATAATCTGCCTACCTGATTAATTGTACATTATTATTATTATTATAATCAAGGGGGAAGCGCTAAACCCGGAGGATTATACAGCGCCTGGGGGGGGATATGTGGAAGGCATTCAGGCTTAATTCGGGGAACTGGAGCACAGATCCAATTCCCTAAATTAAGAGCCCCTCACCAACATCAAGGAACCTTCCTTGAGGGGTGATTAATTGTACAGGATATTACCCCTCATCTTTATAGTGGTAAAGAACCTGCGTTCCTGTCATCTGGACTGACTATTCAAGGCTATAGACTCTGTGAAGAACTAGTCGTTGGGTTGTCACTCAACACCTGTGACCCCCCCCCCACATCATCAATGGCTACAATTTCTACAAGACGGTGTCAACATCAACCAGACACCCCAGTATAACTGTACATATTAGCATTGAATTCAAATGTCATTTTTTCCATTTCATTTTTCATTTTTCTTTCAAGTAGGATACACCTTCATTTTTTAATGTTTTATCTTTGCATTGCTAAATAATAAAGTGTTTATCTTTGTGAATTATTTCTTTTTCTATTCATTAATTTTCCTGAAGAGGAGCCAGCCTTGGTAATACTGTCTGAAGTTGTTACAGGGCTGAGTAAGTCTTCACGGTGAGTTTTACAGCCTTTGACCTCCTAGGCTGTACTCCGTCTGCGGTCCCTCCCCATACTTCATGATTTTGCATTTGGTGGGGTTAAACTCCAGGATTCATTTGTCGGACCAGGCTTGCAGGCTTACCTGATCCTTGTCCGCTTGAATTCTCCGCATTAGCTCCACGTCGTCTGCGAACAGGAACACCTCTGAATCTATCCCTTCCGTCATGTCATTTATATTTACAAGAAACAGCACCTGTAGACCCCGTTTGTCACAGGCGCCCACTCTGACACCTCGTCACATACTAATACAATTTATTTCCTTTCTGCTAGGTATTCCTGACCCATTGCAGTACTTTTCGTGTTATTCCTGCCTGTTCCTCTAGCTTTTCAACCAGTCTCTTGCGTGGTACTGTGTCGAAAGCCTTCTTACAGTTCAAGAAGATGCAGTCTACCCATCCCTTTCTCTCCTGTCTTCTGTTACCCCTTATGTGTGTGTGTGTACTCACCTAGTTGAGGTTGCAGGGGTCGATTCCTAGCTCCTGGCCCTGCCTCTTAACTGGTCGCTACTAGGTCACTCCCTGAACCGTGAGCTTTATCATACCTCTGCTTAAAGCTATGTATGGATCCTGCCTCCACTACATCGCTTCCCAAACTATTCCACTTCCTGACTACTCTGTGGCTGAAGAAATACTTCTTAACATCCCTGTGATTCATCTGTGTCTTCAACTTCCAACTGTGCCCCCTTGTTGCTGTGTCCCATCTCTGGAACATCCTGTCTCTGTCCACCTTGTCAATTCCTCTCAGCATTTTGTATGTCGTTATCATGTCCCCCCTATCTGTCCTGTCCTCCAGTGTCGTCAGATCGATTTCCCTTAACCTCTCCTCGTAGGACATACCTCTTAGCTCTGGGACTAGTCTTGTTGCAAACCTTTGCACTTTCTCTAGTTTCTTTACATGCTTGGCTAGGTGTGGGTTCCAAACTGGTGCCGCATACTCCAATATGGGCCTAACGTACACGGTGTACAGGGTCCTGAACGATTCCTTATTAAGATGTCGGAATGCTGTTCTGAGGTTTGCTAGGCGCCCATATGCTGCAGCAGTTATTTGGTTGATGTGCGCTTCAGGGGATGTGCCTGGTGTTATACTCACCCCAAGATCTTTTTCCTTGAGTGAGGTTTGTAGTCTCTGGCCTCCTAGACTGTACTCCGTCTGCAGTCTTCTTTGCCCTTCCCCAATCGTCATGACTTTGCACTTGGTGGGGTTGAACTCCAGGAGCCAGTTGCTGGACCAGGTCTGCAGCCTGTCCAGATCCCTTTGTAGTTCTGCCTGGTCTTCGACCGAATGAATTCTTCTCATCGACTTCACGTCATCTGTAAACAGGGACACCTCAGAGTCTATTCCTTCCGTCATGTCGTTCACAAATACCAGAAACAGCACTGGTCCTAGGACTGACCCCTGTGGGACCCCTCTGGTCACAGGTGCCCACTCTGACACCTCGCCACGTACCATGACTCGCTGCTGTCTTCCTGACAAGTATTCCCTGATCCATTGTAGTGCCTTCCCTGTTATCCTTGCTTGGTCCTCCAGTTTTTGCTCTAATTTCTTGTGTGGAACTGTGTCAAACGCCTTCTTGCAGTTCAAGAAAATGCAGTTCACCCACCCCTCTCTCTCTTGTCTTACTGCTGTCACCATGTCATAGAACTCCAGTAGGTTTGTGACACAGGATTTCCCGTCCCCGAAACCATGCTGGCTGCTGTTGATGAGATCATTCCTTTCTAGGTGTTCCACCACTCTTCTCCTGATAATCTTCTCCATGATTTTGCATACTATACATGTCAGTGACACTGGTCTGTAGTTTAATGCTTCATGTCTGTCTCCTTTTTTAAAGATGTGTGTGTGTGTGTGTGTGTGTGTGTGTGTGTGTGTGTGTGTGTGTGTGTGTGTGTGTGTGTGAGTGATTTGTTGGGATGATAAAACATCATACACTGGTGCATAAACCAGCTTGATTGGTGTATCAGGTTTCAAGTCTATCGACTACACAGTGGTCAATAAGACTGCTTGTCACCTGTTGACCATAATCGAGAGTGCTTTAATATTTATAGTATTTATTAAATTAAACTAAGTGTATATACATTGAGTGATATACACCTCAGTGTATATACACTGACATACAGACATCTGCTCTAAACCCGCATGGTCTCGACCCTCCGTACACTAATCACGGCCAGATTTGTGGCCAGTGAGCCTGGAGGTGAGGGAGGTCCAGTGAAGGTCAGAACAGGAGACTAAAGAAGACCGCAAGAGACCACAGGAGACCACAAGAGACTACAGGAGACTACAAGAGACCACAGGAAACCACAGAACACAAGAGACTACAAGAGATCACGGAAGACCACAAGAGAGTACTGGAGGTCACAGGAGACCACAAGAGACCGCAGGAGACCACAGAGGACCACAGGAAACCACGAGAGACCACAGGAGACCACAAGAGATCACAGGAAACCGCAAGAGACCACAGAAGAGGTGACACTCAACTATGTACCCTTTGACATGGTTCATTAGGGTCGAACATTCAGACCCCGACAACCCCAGGCAGACCAGCAGACAAGAGGGGGGGGGGACATCGCTCCCCTGCCCATGAATCCCCACCCACCCCTACCATCCCCAACAAACCCCTAACCAATCCCCACCCACCCCTGGCTGTCACCGTTCGATGCTCTGTGTTAGGCTAGGTCAGGACTGTTCCCAAGGCTAGACGGTCTCCACTGACTATGTGTTCCACTCCACTCCGCCACTGTGTGGAACACTGCTGGTGGTACACCCACTGTGTGGAAAACTGGCACACCCACTGTGTGGAACACTGGTACTCCAATGTGTGGAATACTGGTGCACCCAGTGTGGAACACTGGTACACCCACTGTGTGGAGCACTGGTACACCCACTGTGTGGAACACTAGTGCATCCACTGTGTGGAACACTGGTACGCACACTTTGGAACACTGGTATACACACTATGAAACACTGGTATACACATTGTGGAACACTGGTACACACTGTGGAACACACGGTGACGTACCTAAGGTATGGCAGGTATAGCACGTGCCACGGGCGCCACTTGAAAGAGGGCGCCACTGAGCAGTTTCTATTCAAGTCAGACAAGCCGTCCTCGGACAGTGAGAAAATAATTTTGTTCAGATATATGATCTGTCCCTGATTATCAAGAGTGAGAAGCACTGGAATGGCTAGATTGTTAAGAGGCGCCTGTTTTTCCCTGTCTCCTAATATCATGTTTATTTTTCCGCTATAATCTACCTTCTCCATAATAACTATCGTATTTACTTTGTCTGCTGTCCTCTAGGATCTTTCCTTAATTCATGGTATAACTTAAATCTTTGAGGACAACTGTCCTCGATAGTAATTATGGAGAAAGTAGACTATAGGGGGAAAATAATGTATTAGAAGACAGGGGAACTGATGTGCCCCTTCAATGCGTATTAGAAGACAGGGGAACTGATGTGCCCCTTCAATGCGTCAAGGACAGAAATAATAAAGGTGAGTTCGAAGTATTTCCAGAACAGTTAAGGGTCTTTCCTACCAACAAATAACCGCTCGTTGGAAATGGTATGAAATACCGACACAATGGAAATATAAACACTTAAGCAGTATAACGTGATCGTTTATTGACAATGTTTCGCCCACACAGTGGGCTTTATCAAGTCACAAATATATCTGTTTGTTTTGTTCAATTTCCTCATTGAACAAAACTTGGTTCAAGAAGAAATTGAGAAATGGTGGTGGTGAGGAAGTGACTCGCTCATGGCTGGTCTGTTCCCCTTCTAGAAAGTCTGTATCTGTTGTCTTCTCTATTCCCGGTCAGACCATCAATCATTATTGGAGAAGGAAAGTGGATTCAACCAGTGGAAAGCACCTGAAAGGATTAGTCTTCATGAAAATGCTAAGAATCATCGGGAGTGCTTCACACAGTGGGAAGAAATTTAGCTGAAAACGAAGGAGTTATTGACACGGAAGTTCAGTCACAAAGAAAAGCAGAAGTGGTGTGATATCTTGACGAACATCTTCCACTGCATAAAATTCTTTGCGACTCAGAACCTGGCTTTGCGAGGACACAAGGAGTCACTTAGTGGGACGATGACTCCAATGTGGGAAATTTCCTTGGCTTACTGAAACTACTAGCCACCTTTGACCCTGTCATGAAAGAATACCTCACTAGTGTGGAAAGTCGTCCTGGATCCACGTCTTATCTTTCACTGGGTGTCCAGAACGAATTCATTCACATGACGGCATGCACTGTTCGCCAGGGTTACTGAGAAGCATTCGTAAAACCAAGTATTATGGTCTCATGTTCGACTCGATTCCTGGTCAGGCACACCGTGTGCAGATGTTTACCTGGAGCTTACCTGGAGAGAGTTCCGGGGGTCAACGCCCCCGCGGCCCGGTCTGTGACCAGGCCTCCTGGTGGATCAGAGCCTGATCAACCAGGCTGTTACTGTTGGCTGCACGCAAACCAACGTACGAGCCACAGCCCGGCTGGTCAGGAACTGACTTTAGGTGCTTGTCCAGTGCCAGCTTGAAGACTGCCAGGGGTCTGTTGGTAATCCCCCTTATGTATGCTGGGAGGCAGTTGAACAGTCTCGGGCCCCTGACACTTATTGTATGGTCTCTTAACGTGCTAGTGACACCCCTGCTTTTCATTGGGGGGATGTTGCATCGTCTGCCAAGTCTTTTGCTTTCGTAGTGAGTGATTTTCGTGTGCAAGTTCGGTACTAGTCCCTCTAGGATTTTCCAGGTGTATATAATCATGTATCTCTCCCGCCTGCGTTCCAGGGAATACAGGTTCAGGAACCTCAAGCGCTCCCAGTAATTGAGGTGTTTTATCTCCGTTATGCGCGCCGTGAAGGTTCTCTGTACATTTTCTAGGTCAGCAATTTCACCTGCCTTGAAAGGTGCTGTTAGTGTGCAGCAATATTCCAGCCTAGATAGAACAAGTGACCTGAAGAGTGTCATCATGGGCTTGGCATCCCTAGTTTTGAAGGTTCTCATTATCCATCCTGTCATTTTTTTTTAGCAGATGCGATTGATACAATGTTATGGTCCTTGAAGGTGAGATCCTCCGACATGATCACTCCCAGGTCTTTGACGTTGGCGTTTCGCTCTATTTTGTGGCCAAAATTTGTTTTGTACTCTGATGAAGATTTAATTTCCTCGTGTTTGCCATATCTGAGTAATTGAAATTTCTCATCGTTAAACTTCATATTGTTTTCTGCAGCCCACTGAAAGATTTGGTTGATGTCCGCCTGGAGCCTTGCAGTGTCTGCAATGGAAGACACTGTCATGCAGATTCGGGTGTCATCTGCATAGGAAGACACGGTGCTTGGTTTTATCCAGATTAGCCAGAAGGATGCTGAGAGCTTGGTTAAAGACATCTTGAAACAGCTAGAGAAAGACGAAATGGAGCTACAAGATTGTTGGTCACAGTGGTATGACAACGCTGCCGTGATGGCTGGACACAGAAGTGGTGTTCATCAAAGAAGTGTGAAAAACAATCTGGCAGTGTTTGTGAATTGCGACAATCACTCAACTTGGTGGGTATACATGCAACCAAGCAGGATACAATGATGGTCACTTTTTTTTTTTTTTTGAACCATAGAAGCTCTCTACGTGTTCTACTCTCGTTCACACAGCGCTTGGCAAAATTTGAAAAACGCCAAGTCTGAGTCCGAAACCAGGTGAAGTGCAAGGACGGAAGTAATGAAGCCCGTCACCAAGTACCTTAAGGAGATACTTCAAGTTCTCCAGAACATGATAGTAAAAACAAAACCAGTGAAACAAGAAGTGACGCGAGGCAGCAGTATAACCACATGTTGAGTTTCGATTTTCTGACTTTGCTAGGATTTTGGAACACAGTATACATTCGCCTTGACCGTGTTCAAAAGAGGCTGCAGAATCCTAGCATGAACTTCCACGATGCTGCCATGGATTTGAAAGCCTCCGAAATTATTTTGATGATGAAAGAGAAGTGTTGGTCAGTGAGTCACTCGAAGAAGGATTCAGTCTCCGTCAGGAATGGAATATTGAAGTTGAAAGACGTCACAGACGACAGAAACGAAAGGCTAATGAGAACTCGACAGACGCTGGGTTAACAGCCAAGGAGGAAATGGAAAGAGTCATGAAGGGAACACTCGACCGTCTTCACAGAGAAATGGATGGAAGGTTCGCTTGTTTGCATGCCACTGACGCCATGTTTGGGCTCCTACTCGATGTCGAGGGACCGTGTTACGGCGCCGATAGTAACGGCCTAAAAAAGCGAATTGTGCAGGTCTGATGTTGGTGGGCAGCAGCTATATGAAGAAATTTTGGATTGCAAAATGTTGCTATCAAGTTGGGCCAACATGAAAATATCAAGACCTGAAGAGCTTCTCGAATTTATTGTTTATTATGGAGACGAGAGCGTCTTCCCCAGTCTTGGCATTGCTATTCAGATAATGTTAACCATCGCAGTTCCCATCACCAGCTGTGAGAGATCATTCAACAAGTTAAAACTAATACTTTCGTATTTGAGAGCATCCATGGTTCAAGGCAGACTCTGTGATCTTGCTATGCTGACTGTACAAAGAGAAGAAAATGAAAAAAAAAAGGAATTTGAGCACATCAAAGACCAGTTTGCATCAGTGAAAGCAACGAAGGTGCGGTTGTAATTTTCGTGTAGTGCCATAATTTGTTAATTAAAAGATTAACGAGCTTGACTTGTAATATTTAGCTGATTTTATGGTAAAGTTATCTAGAAGACGGTGGACGGGCGCAGTTTCAGTGCTCGGGATAGGCATTATTTTCCGTAGATACGCCCCTAGGAACACTAGTACACACACTGTGTGGAACACAAGTACACACACTGTGTGGAACACAAGTACACACACTGTGTGGAACACTAGTACACACACTGTGTGGAACACTAGTACACACACTGTGTGGAATACTAGTACACACAGTGTGAAACACTGGTACACACACTGTGTGGAACACTAGTACACACACTGTGTGGAACACTGGTACACACACTGTGGAACACTGGTACACACACTGTGTAGAATACTGGTATACACACTGTGGAACACTGGTACACACACTGTGTGGAACACTGGTACACTGTGTGGAACAGGTACACACACTGTGGAACACTGGTACACACACTGTGTGGAACACTGGTACACACACTGTGTGGAACATAAGAACATAAGAAAGGAGGAACACTGCAGGAGGCCTGCTGGCCCATACTAGGCACGTCCTTTACAATTCATCCCACTAACAAGAACACTAGTACACACATTGTGTGGAATACTGGTACACTGTGTGGAACACTGGTATACACAGTGTGTGGAACACTAGTACACACACTGTGTGGAACACTGGTACACACACTGTGTGGAACACTGGTATACACACTGTGTGGAACACTAGTACACACACTGTGTGGAACACTGGTACACACACTGTGTGGAACACTGGTACACACACTGTGTGGAACACTGGTACACACACTGTGGAACACGTACACACACTGTGGAACACTGGTACACACACTGTGTGGAACACTGGTACACACACTGTGTGGAACACGTACACACACTGTGGAATTGGTACACACACTTTGTGGTACACTGTGTGGAACACTGGTACACACACTGTGGAACACTGGTACACTGTGTGGAACACTGGTACACACTGTGTGGAGCACTAGTACACACTGTGGAATACTGGTACACACACTGTGTGGAACACTGGTACACACACTGTGTGGAACACTGGTACACACACTGTTACACACTGTTACACACATTGTGTGGAATACTGGTACACTGTGTGGAACACTGGTATACACACTGTGTGGAACACTAGTACACACACTGTGTGGAACACTGGTACACACACTGTGTGGAACACTGGTACACACACTGTGTGGAACACTGGTACACACACTGTGGAACACGTACACACACTGTGGAACACTGGTACACACACTGTGTGGAACACTGGTACACACTGTGTGGAGCACTAGTACACACTGTGGAATACTGGTACACACACTGTGTGGAACACTGGTACACACACTGTGTGGAACACTGGTACACACACTGTTACACACTGTTACACACACTGTGTGGAACACTGGTACACACACACTGTGGAACACTGTTACACACTGTGTAAATTCTGGTACACACTGTATGGAACACTGGTACACACACTGTGTGGAGCACTGATACACACATTGTGGAACACTGTTACACACTGTTTGGAACACTGGTACACACACTGTATGGAACACTGGTACACACACTGTGTGGAACACTGTTATACACTGTGTGGAATTCTGGTACACACTGTATGGAACACCGGTACACACACTGTGCGGAATGCTGGTAAATACGCGTACATACCACCACCTTGATTTCAGAGAATATAGGGAGAGAGAGAGAGAGAGAGAGAGAGAGAGAATAGGGAGAGCGCGGAAATCAGCAAATACAAACCAGTGTCACTCCTGTCAGTCACTTTCAAGATCCTTGAGACAATAATCTCAAAACAAATGACAGAGTTTTGTTTTTACTACCACTCACTACTTTGTGACCGTCAATATGGCTTCAGGAAAGGTTACTTTTGCTGCTGATCTGTTGTTAAACCTCTCCATTAAAAGGCACCAGTCACTGGATGAATCCAAACTCAGCGTTGTAGTACTACGAGACATTGCTGGTGTGGTACCAGGGCCTCTTGGCAAACCTGCAAGCACTGGGAATTGCAGGCTCTACGTTACGTCTCAGTGATTACCTTTATGGTAGATCTATAAGGGTAGTTCTCAATGGAACAGAATCAGCAAGGCATCCTATTGGGGAAAGTGTTCCACAAGGATGTGTGCTGGGACCATTGTTATGGAATGTCTACCTCAATGACCTTCCTCATCTCATCCCAAAATCCCATGCATATGCAGACGACTGTACTCTGACATTTACTGATCCAAGAGAAGAAATGCCAGCTGCTATAAGCTACATCAATCACCAGCTAAGAGCTATATCAACTTGGGGAAACCGATGGCAAGTAACATTTGCACCTGAGAAAACACAAATGATGATGGTCTCTAGGCACCATGATGGTAATGCTGGTGCAGTAGTAAGGATGAATGGGAGAGTGTTGGTACCTGGGGAAGAAGTTGATATCCTTGGGGTGAAATTTGACTCTAAACTGACCACGAAGAGCCACGTTGTAAATCTTGCAAACAAGGCAGCCAGGAAGCTTACAGCACTTCGATGTATCTCGCATCTGCTTGACAGTAGGGGTTGCAAGATTCTGTATGAGGCACAAGTATGCTCACGCCTTAAATATGTTCCACTTTCTTGGTTTCCCTGCCCTCCCCCTCTCATCTGCGACTGCTTGACAGAGTAGAAAACATAGCAAGACGTCTCATCTCTCGCCTGGACTCATCCTGGATAGATCTGTCATTTCAGAAGAGCCTTCAACACAGAACTGATGTGGGTGGCCTTACTGTTATGTACAAGGCCAACATTGGCTCCACTTCGAGGACAGCGTGAAGCAAGCTTCTATACCACAAGACGGGCAGAAAGCAGCAACTTCACTCTGGCTGTACCCTTCTCCAGAGCATCACTTCATCTGAAATCATTTATTCCCAGGATGACTCGAGTCTTGAACACATTCGTACAGCATTATGATGTCAGCGAGATAAAGTCAGTTGATCAAATGAAAATGCTGGCCCACAGATGGCTCCAACTTCATCCTGTTCCCTACTTGTTTGTTTCATAACAATAAAAATGCTTTCAAATGAACTGATGTAGGTTACAGCTCCTAGCTTGTCAATAAAGTTAGGAATCCATAATCTAACCTTGTTAATTAAACCCTGTGTAGTAAAAAGAGAGAGTATAAGGAGAGAGAGTATAGGGAGAGAGAGAGTATACGGGGAGAGAGAGTATAGGGAGAGAGAGAGAGAGAGAGAGAATATAGGGAGAGAGAGTATAGAGAGAGAGTATAAGGGGAGAGAGAGAGAGAGAGTATAGGGAGAGAGAGAGAGTATAGGGAGAGAGAAAGAGAGTATAGGGGGAGAGAGTATAGGGAGAGAGAGAATATAGGGAGAGAGAGAGTATAGGGGAGAGAGAGAGTATAGGAGAGAGAGAGTACAAGGAGAGAGAGTATAGGGGGAGAGAGTATATGGAGAGAGAGTATAGGGTGGAAGAGTATAAGGAGAGAGAGTATAGGGAGGGAGAGAGAGTATAGGGGGAGACAGAGAGTATAGGGGGAGAGAGAGAGTATAGGGGGAGACAGAGAGTATAGGGAGAGAGAGAGTATAGGGAGAGAGAGCATAGGGGAGAGAGAGAGCATAGGGGAGAGAGAGAGAGAGCATAGGGGGAGAGAGAGAGTATAGGGAAAGAGAGAGTATAGGGAGAGAGAGTATAGGGGAGATAGAGAGTATAGGGGAGAGAGAGAGTATAGAAAGAGAGAGTATAGGGGAGAGAGAGAGAGTATAGGGAGAGAGAGAGTATAAGGAGAGAGAGAGAGTATAGGGGAGAGAGAGAGTATAGGGAGAGAGAGAGTATAGGGGAGAGAGAGATTATAAGGAGAGAGAGAGTATAAGGAGAGAGAGTATAGGGAGAGAGAGAGAATAGGCACAGAGAGAGTATAGGGTGAGAGAGAGTATATATAGAGAGAGAGTATAGGGAGAGAGAGAGTATAGGGATAGAGAGAGTATAGGGAGAGAGAGTATAGGGAGAGAGTATAGGGAGAGAGAGTAGGGAGAGAGAGTATAGAGAGAGAGTATAGGGAGAGAGTACAGGGAGAGAGAGTATAGAGAGAGAGTATAGGGAGAGAGAGAGAGAGAGTATAGAGAGAGAGTATAGGGAGAGAGAGAGAGAGAGAGTATAGAGAGAGAGAGAGAGTATAGGGAGAGTGTAGGGAGAGAGAGAATGTAGGGAGAGAGAGAGTATAGGGAGAGAGAATATAGGGAGAGAGAATGTAGGGAGAGAGTATAGGGAGAGAGAATATAGGGAGAGAGAGAGTATAGGGAGAGAGTATAATGAGAGATAGTATAGGGAGAGAGAGAGTATAGAGAGAAAGAGAGTATAGGGAGATAGAGTATAATGCGAGAGAGTATAATGAGAAAGAGTATAATGAGAGGAGAGTATAATGAGAGAAGAATATCATGAGAGTATAATGAGAGAAGGAGAATATAATAGAGAGTATAATGAGAGAGAGTATGAGAGGAATATAATGAGAAGGAGAGTATAATAGAGAGTATAATGAGAGTATGAGAGGAATATAATGAGAAGGAGAGTATAATAGAGAGTATAATGAGAGAGAGTATGAGAGGAATATAATGAGAAGGAGAGTATAATAGAGAGTATAATGAGAGTATGAGAGGAATATAATGAGAAGGAGAGTATAATGAGAGAAGAATATCATGAGAGTATAATGAGAGGAGAGTATAATGAGAGAAGAATATCATGAGAGTATAATGAGAGAAGGAGAGTATAATGAGAGAAGAATATCATGAGAGTATAATGAGAGGAGAGTATAATGAGAGAAGAATATCATGAGAGTATAATGAGAGAAGAATATCATGAGAGTATAATGAGAAGGAGAGTATAATAGAGAGTATAATGAGAGAGAGTATGAGAGGAATATAATGAGAAGGAGAGTATAATAGAGAGTATAATGAGAGAGAGTATGAGAGGAATATAATGAGAAGGAGAGTATAATAGAGAGTATAATGAGAGAGAGTATGAGAGGAATATAATGAGGAGAGTATAATAGAGAGTATAATGAGAGTCAGGGGTAGGTGGACGTTGCTCTCCATAAATAAAGTCATCATCATCATTATTTCCTCACTTTACTTCAATCGACTTTATTATTGACCTTATTGACTAACCTTCCACTTTGACTTTATTGGTCTCGTTCTGGCTCTTTCAGTCCTGGTTCAGTTCTTGTTCAGTTCTTGTTCAGTCCTGGTTCAGTCCTGGTTCAGTCCTGGTTCAGTCCTTGTTCAGTCCTTGTTCAGTCCTGGTTCAGTCCTGGTTCAGTTCTTGTTCAGTTCTTGTTCAGTCCTGGTTCAGTTCTTGTTCAGTTCTTGTTCAGTCCTGGTTCAGTTCTTGTTCAGTCCTGGTTCAGTCCTGGTTCAGTCCTTGTTCAGTCCTGGTTCAGTCCTTGTTCAGTCCTGGTTCAGTCCTGGTTCAGTTCTTGTTCAGTTCTTGTTCAGTCCTGGTTCAGTTCTTGTTCAGTTCTTGTTCAGTCCTGGTTCAGTCGTTGTTCAGTTCTTGTTCAGTTCTTGTTCAGTCCTGGTTCAGTCCTTGTTCAGTCCTTGTTCAGTCCTGGTTCAGTCCTTGTTCAGTTCTTGTTCAGTTCTTGTTCAGTCCTTGTTCAGTTCTTGTTCAGTCCTGGTTCAGTCCTGGTTCAGTTCTTGTTCAGTTCTTGTTCAGTCCTTGTTCAGTTCTTGTTCAGTCCTGGTTCAGTCCTCGTTCAGTCCTCGTTCAGTCCTCGTTCAGTTCTTGTTCAGTCGTTGTTCAGTTCTTGTTCAGTCCTTGTTCAGTCCTGGTTCAGTCCTCGTTCAGTTCTTGTTCAGTCGTTGTTCAGTTCTTGTTCAGTCCTGGTTCAGTCCTCGTTCAGTTCTTGTTCAGTCCTGGTTCAGTCCTTGTTCAGTTCTTGTTCAGTTCTTGTTCAGTTCTTGTTCAGTCCTGGTTCAGTCCTGGTTCAGTTCTTGTTCAGTTCTTGTTCAGTTCTTGTTCAGTCCTGGTTCAGTCCTGGTTCAGTCCTCGTTCAGTCCTCGTTCAGTTCTTGTTCAGTCGTTGTTCAGTTCTTGTTCAGTCCTTGTTCAGTCCTGGTTCAGTCCTGGTTCAGTTCTTGTTCAGTCGTTGTTCAGTTCTTGTTCAGTCCTGGTTCAGTCCTGGTTCAGTCCTGGTTCAGTCCTGGTTCAGTCCTCGTTCAGTCCTCGTTCAGTCCTCGTTCAGTTCTTGTTCAGTCCTGGTTCAGTTCTTGTTCAGTCCTTGTTCAGTTCTTGTTCAGTCCTCGTTCAGTCCTCGTTCAGTCCTCGTTCAGTTCTTGTTCAGTCCTTGTTCAGTCCTTGTTCAGCTCATGTTCAGTCCTTGTTCAGTCCTTGTGCAGTCCTTGTTCAGTTCATGTTCAGTCCTTGTTCAGTCCTTGTTCAGCTCATGTTCAGTCCTTGTTCAGTCCTTGTGCAGTCCTTGTTCAGTTCATGTTCAGTCCTTGTTCAGTCCTTGTTCAGTCCTTGTTCAGTTCATGTTCAGTCCTTGTTCAGTCCTTGTTCAGTTCTTGTTCAGTTCTTGTTCAGTTCTTGTTCAGTTCATGTTCAGTCCTTGTTCAGTCCTTGTTCAGTTAATTTTCAGTCCTTGTTCAGTCCTTGTTCAGTTCATGTTCAGTCCTTGTTCAGTCCTTGTTCAGTTCTTGTTCAGTTCATGTTCAGTCCTTCTTCAGTCCTTGTTCAGTTCATGTTCAGTCCTTGTTCAGTCGTTGTTCAGTCGTCGTTCAGTCCCCGTTCAGTTCTTGTTCAGTCGTTGTTCAGTTCTTGTTGAGTCCTTGTTCAGTTCTTGTTCAGTCCTTGTTCAGTCCTTGTTCAGTCCTTGTTCAGCCCTTGTTCAGTTCTTGTTTAGTCCTTGTTCAGTTCATGTTCAGTCCTTGTTCAGTCCTTGTTCAGTACATGTTCAGTCCTTGTTCAGTCCTTGTTCAGTCCTTGTTCAGTCCTCGTTCAGTTCTTGTTCAGTCCTTGTTCAGTTCTTGTTCAGTCCTTGTTCAGTTCTTGTTCAGTCCTTGTTCAGTCCTCGTTCAGTCCTCGTTCAGCCCTCGTTCAGTCCTTGTTCAGTTCTTGTTCAGTCCTTGTTCAGTCCTTGTTCAGTCCTTGTTCAGCCCTTGTTCAGTTCTTGCTCAGTCCTTGTTCAGTCCTTGTTCAGTTCTTGTTCAGTCCTTGTTCAGTTCTTGTTCAGTCCTTGTTCAGTACTTGTTTAGTCCTTGTTCAGTACTTGTTCAGTTCTTGTTCAGTTCTTGTTCAGTTCTTGTTCAGTCCTTGTTCAGTTCTTGTTCAGTCCTTGTTCAGTCCTTGTTCAGTTCTTGTTCAGTCCTTGTTCAGTTCTTGTTCAGTCTTTGTTCAGTCCTTGTTCAGTTCTTGTTCAGTTCTTGTTCAGTTCTTGTTCAGTCCTTGTTCAGTCCTTGTTCAGTTCTTGTTCAGTCCTTGTTCAGTCCTTGTTCAGTTCTTGTTCAGTCCTTGTTCAGTTCTTGTTCAGTCCTTGTTCAGTCCTTGTTCAGTCCTTGTTCAGTCCTTGTTCAGTCCTTGTTCAGTTCTTGTTCAGTCCTTGTTCAGTTCTTGTTCAGTCCTTGTTCAGTTCTTGTTCAGTCTTTGTTCAGTTCTTGTTCAGTCTTTGTTCAGTCCTTGTTCAGTCCTTGTTCAGTTCTTGTTCAGTCCTTGTTCAGTCCTTGTTCAGTTCTTGTTCAGTCCTTGTTCAGTTCTTGTTCAGTCTTTGTTCAGTTCTTGTTCAGTCTTTGTTCAGTCCTTGTTCAGTCCTTGTTCAGTTCTTGTTCAGTCCTTGTTCAGTCCTTGTTCAGTTCTTGTTCAGTCCTTGTTCAGTTCTTGTTCAGTCTTTGTTCAGTCCTTGTTCAGTCTTTGGTCAGGTGGTGCTGTGGTTGACCTTGTGTCCATGTAGTGCTTCACGCTGTCTGAGTCCTAACTCTGCTGACCTTTGTTGACCGTTATTGACCTTGTATCAGCAGGAACCGCAACACCTGCAACTGTAACTGTCAGCAGGAACCGCAACACCTGCAACTGTAACAACTGTCAGCAGGAACCTCAACACCTGCAACTGTAACAACTGTCAGCAAGAACCTCAACACCTGCAACTGTAACAACTGTCAGCAGGAACCTCAACACCTGCAACTGTAACAACTGTCAGCAGGAACCTCAACACCTGCAACTGTAACAACTGTCAGCAGGAACCTCAACACCTGCAACTGTAACAACTGTCAGCAGGAACCTCAACACCTGCAACTGTAACAACTGTCAGCAGGAACCTCAACACCTACAACTGTCAGCAGGAACCTCAACACCTACAACTGTCAGCAGGACCCTCAACACCTGCAACTGTAACAACTGTCAGCAGGAACCTCAGCACCTACAACTGTAACAACTGTCAGCAGGAACCTCAACACCTGCAACTGTAACAACTGTCAGCAGGAACCTCAACACCTACAACTGTCAGCAGGAACCTCAACACCTACAACTGTCAGCAGGAACCTCAACACCTACAACTGTCAGCAGGACCCTCAACACCTGCAACTGTAACAACTGTCAGCAGGAACCTCAGCACCTACAACTGTCAGCAGGAACCTCAACACCTACAACTGTCAGCAGGAACCTCAACACCTACAACTGTCAGCAGGAACCTCAACACCTACAACTGTCAGCAGGAACCTCAACACCTACAACTGTCAGCAGGAACCTCAACACCTGCAACTGTAACAACTGTCAGCAGGAATCTCAACACCTGCAACTGTAACAACTGTCAGCAGGAACCTCAACACCTGCAACTGTAACGACTGTCAGCAGGAACCTCAACACCTACAACTGTCAGCAGGAACCTCAACACCTACAACTGTCAGCAGGAACCTCAACACCTACAACTGTCAGCAGGAACCTCAACACCTGCAACTGTAACAACTGTCAGCAGGAACCTCAACACCTACAACTGTCAGCAGGAACCTCAACACCTACAACTGTCAGCAGGAACCTCAACACCTACAACTGTCAGCAGGAACCTCA
>NC_091334.1:20776219-20796219 GCF_038502225.1 Cherax quadricarinatus | reverse complement strand
TTGACCAGGTGTGGGTTCCAAACTGGTGTTGCATACTCTAGTATAGGCCTTACGTACACGATATACAGAGTCTTGAACGATTCCTTACTGAGGTATCGGAACGCTACTTTCAGGTTTGCCAGGCGCCCATATGCTGCAGTTGGTGTGCGCCTCAGATGTGCTCGGTATTATACTCACCCCAAGATCCTTTTCCTTGAGTGAAGTTTGCAGATTTTTGCCACCTAGCCTATACTCTTGTCTGCAGTCTTCTTTGCCCTTCCCTGATCTTCATTACTTTGCATTTGGCGGGGTTAAATTCGTAGAGCCAGTTGCTGGACCAGTCTTCCAGCCTGTCCAAGTCTCTTTGTAGTCCTGCCTGATCCTCATCCGATTTAATTCTCTCATGAACTTCACATCATCTGCAAACAGGGGCACTTCTGAGTCTATCCCTTTCGTCATGTGTGTTTGTGTGTACTCCCCTGTTTGTGGTTGCAGGGGTCGATTCACAGCTCCTGGCCCGGCCTCTTCGTTAGTCACTACTTGGTCCACTCTCTCCCTGCTCCAAGAGCTTTATCGTACCTCCTAAAGCTATATATGGATCCTGCCTCCACTATATCATTCTCCAAATTGTTCCACTTTCAGACAACTCTGTGACATAATAAATACATCCTAACATCCCTGTGACTCATCTGAGTTTTCAACTTCCAGTTGTGACCCTTTGTTGCTCTGTCCCATCTCTGAAATATTCTGTCCCTGTCCACCTTGTCAATTCCTCTCAGTATTTTTCTGTCTCATAAACACGCTAAGATAACAGGGATATCTTGCTACTCCTACTTACACTTTGGTCACACTTCACAGACACGCACATGCATATATATATATACATACATCTAGGTTTTTCTCCTTTTTCTAAATAGCTCTTGTTCTTTTTTATTTCTTCTATTGTCCATGGGGAAGTGGAAAAGAATCTTTCCTCCGTAAGCCATGCGTGTCGTATGAGGCGACTAAAATGCCGGGAGCAATGGGCTGGTAACCCCTTCTCCTGTATACAATTACTAAAAAAGAGAAGAAGAAAAACTTTATAAAACTGGGTTGCTTAAATGTGCGTGGATGTAGTGCGGATGACAAGAAACAGATGATTGCTGATGTTATGAATGAAAAGAAGTTGGATGTCCTGGCCCTAAGCGAAACAAAGCTGAAGGGGGTAGGAGAGTTTCAGTGGGGGGAAATAAATGGGATTAAATCTGGAGTATCTGAGAGAGTTAGAGCAAAGGAAGGGGTAGCAGTAATGTTAAATGATCAGTTATGGAAGGAGAAAAGAGAATATGAATGTGTAAATTCAAGAATTATGTGGATTAAAGTAAAGGTTGGATGCGAGAAGTGGGTCATAATAAGCGTGTATGCACCTGGAGAAGAGAGGAATGCAGAGGAGAGAGAGAGATTTTGGGAGATGTTAAGTGAATGTATAGGAGCCTTTGAACCAAGTGAGAGAGTAATTGTGGTAGGGGACTTGAATGCTAAAGTAGGAGAAACTTTTAGAGAGGGTGTGGTAGGTAAGTTTGGGGTGCCAGGTGTAAATGATAATGGGAGCCCTTTGATTGAACTTTGTATAGAAAGGGGTTTAGTTATAGGTAATACATATTTTAAGAAAAAGAGGATAAATAAGTATACACGATATGATGTAGGGCGAAATGACAGTAGTTTGTTGGATTATGTATTGGTAGATAAAAGACTGTTGAGTAGACTTCAGGATGTACATGTTTATAGAGGGGCCACAGATATATCAGATCACTTTCTAGTTGTAGCTACACTGAGAGTAAAAGGTAGATGGGATACAAGGAGAATAGAAGCATCAGGGAAGAGAGAGGTGAAGGTTTATAAACTAAAAGAGGAGGCAGTTAGGGTAAGATATAAACAGCTATTGGAGGATAGATGGGCTAATGAGAGCATAGGCAATGGGGTCGAAGAGGTATGGGGTAGGTTTAAAAATGTAGTGTTAGAGTGTTCAGCAGAAGTTTGTGGTTACAGGAAAGTGGGTGCAGGAGGGAAGAGGAGCGATTGGTGGAATGATGATGTAAAGAGAGTAGTAAGGGAGAAAAAGTTAGCATATGAGAAGTTTTTACAAAGTAGAAGTGATGCAAGGAGGGAAGAGTATATGGAGAAAAAGAGAGAAGTTAAGAGAGTGGTGAAGCAATGTAAAAAGAGAGCAAATGAGAGAGTGGGTGAGATGTTATCAACAAATTTTGTTGAAAATAAGAAAAAGTTTTGGAGTGAGATTAACAAGTTAAGAAAGCCTAGAGAACAAATGGATTTGTCAGTTAAAAATAGGAGAGGAGAGTTATTAAATGGAGAGTTAGAGGTATTGGGAAGATGGAAGGAATATTTTGAGGAATTGTTAAATGTTGATGAAGATAGGGAAGCTGTGATTTCGTGTATAGGGCAAGGAGGAATAACATCTTGTAGGAGTGAGGAAGAGCCAGTTGTGAGTGTGGGGGAAGTTCGTGAGGCAGTAGGTAAAATGAAAGGGGGTAAGGCAGCCGGGATTGATGGGATAAAGATAGAAATGTTAAAAGCAGGTGGGGATATAGTTTTGGAGTGGTTGGTGCAATTATTTAATAAATGTATGGAAGAAGGTAAGGTACCTAGGGATTGGCAGAGAGCATGCATAGTTCCTTTGTATAAAGGCAAAGGGGATAAAAGAGAGTGCAAAAATTATAGGGGGATAAGTCTGTTGAGTGTACCTGGTAAAGTGTATGGTAGAGTTATAATTGAAAGAATTAAGAGTAAGACGGAGAATAGGATAGCAGATGAACAAGGAGGCTTTAGGAAAGGTAGGGGGTGTGTGGACCAGGTGTTTACAGTGAAACATATAAGTGAACAGTATTTAGATAAGGCTAAAGAGGTCTTTGTGGCATTTATGGATTTGGAAAAGGCGTATGACAGGGTGGATAGGGGGGCAATGTGGCAGATGTTGCAAGTGTATGGTGTAGGAGGTAGGTTACTGAAAGCAGTGAAGAGTTTTTACGAGGATAGTGAAGCTCAAGTTAGAGTATGTAGGAAAGAGGGAAATTTTTTCCCAGTAAAAGTAGGCCTTAGACAAGGATGTGTGATGTCACCGTGGTTGTTTAATATATTTATAGATGGGGTTGTAAGAGAAGTAAATGCGAGGGTCTTGGCAAGAGGCGTGGAGTTAAAAGATAAAGAATCACACACAAAGTGGGAGTTGTCACAGCTGCTCTTTGCTGATGACACTGTGCTCTTGGGAGATTCTGAAGAGAAGTTGCAGAGATTGGTGGATGAATTTGGTAGGGTGTGCAAAAGAAGAAAATTAAAGGTGAATACAGGAAAGAGTAAGGTTATGAGGATAACAAAAAGATTAGGTGATGAAAGATTGAATATCAGATTGGAGGGAGAGAGTATGGAGGAGGTGAACGTATTCAGATATTTGGGAGTGGACGTGTCAGCAGATGGGTCTATGAAAGATGAGGTGAATCATAGAATTGATGAGGGAAAAAGAGTGAGTGGTGCACTTAGGAGTCTGTGGAGACAAAGAACTTTGTCCTTGGAGGCAAAGAGGGGAATGTATGAGAGTATAGTTTTACCAACGCTCTTATATGGGTGTGAAGCGTGGGTGATGAATGTTGCAGCGAGGAGAAGGCTGGAGGCAGTGGAGATGTCATGTCTGAGGGCAATGTGTGGTGTGAATATAATGCAGAGAATTCGTAGTTTGGAAGTTAGGAGGAGGTGCGGGATTACCAAAACTGTTGTCCAGAGGGCTGAGGAAGGGTTGTTGAGGTGGTTCGGACATGTAGAGAGAATGGAGCGAAACAGAATGACTTCAAGAGTGTATCAGTCTGTAGTGGAAGGAAGGCGGGGTAGGGGTCGGCCTAGGAAGGGTTGGAGGGAGGGGGTAAAGGAGGTTTTGTGTGCGAGGGGCTTGGACTTCCAGCAGGCATGCGTGAGCGTGTTTGATAGGAGTGAATGGAGACAAATGGTTTTTAATACTTGACGTGCTGTTGGAGTGTGAGCAAAGTAACATTTATGAAGGGATTCAGGGAAACCGGCAGGCCGGACTTGAGTCCTGGAGATGGGAAGTACAGTGCCTGCACTCTGAAGGAGGGGTGTTAATGTTGCAGTTTAAAAACTGTAGTGTAAAGCACCCTTCTGGCAAGACAGTGATGGAGTGAATGATGGTGAAAGTTTTTCTTTTTCGGGCCACCCTGCCTTGGTGGGAATCGGCCGGTGTGATAATAAAATAATAAAATTTTATATGTCGTTATCTTGTCTGCCCCTATCCCTTCTGTTCTCCAGTGTTGTCAGGTTGAGTTCCCTTATCCTCTCCTCGTAGGATATACCCCCATAGCTCCGGGACTAGTCTTGTTGCAAACCTTTGCACTTTCTCTAATTTCTTAACGTGTTTGACCGGGTGTGGGTTCCATACTGGTGCTTCATACTCCAATATATAATACTCCCGTGTTGAGATGTTGTTCTTGGGTTTGCCAGGCGCCCATACGTTGTAGTAATTATTTGACTGATATGTGCCTCAGGATATATGCTCGGTATGATACTCACCTCAAGATGCTTTTCCTTGAGTGAGGTTCGTAGCCTCTGAACCTCCTAGGCTATACTCTGTCTTCGATCTTCTTTGTACTTCCCAAGCTCCATGACTTTGCACTTGATGGGGTTAAACTCCAGGAGCCAGTTGTTGGACCAGGCTTGCAGCCTGTCTAGATCCCTTTGTAGTCCTACCTGATCCTCGTCCGCTTGAATTCTCCGCATTAGCTTCATATCTCCTGCAAACAGCACCGGCCCTAGGACTAACCCTTCTGGAATCCCTCTCGTCACATGCGCCCTCACTGACACCTCGTCACGTACCATCACTCGTTGTTTCCTTCCTGTCAGGTATTGTCTAATCCATTGCAGTACCTTTCCTGTTATTGCTAATTGTTCCTCTAGTTTTTGCACTAATCTCTTGAGTGGAACTGTCGAAAGCCTTCTTACAGTCCAAGAAAATGCAGTCTACCCACCCCTGTCTCTCTTGTCTTCTGTCACCTTGTCGTTAAACTCCAGTAGGTTTGTGGCACAGGATTTCCCTTCCCTGAAACCCTGCTGGTTACTGTGTATAAGCTTATTCCTTTCTATATTATGCATTTCAATGACACTGGTACTCACCTAGTTGAGGTTGCAGGGGTCGAGTTCAAGCTCCTGGCCCTGCCTCTTCACTGGTCGCTACTAGGTCACTCTCCCTGAACCATGAGCTTTATCATACCTCTGCTTAAAGCTATGTATGGATCCTGCCTCCACTACATCGCTTCCCAAACTATTCCACTTCCTGACTACTCTGTGGCTTAGGAAGTACTTCTTCAGCCACAGAGTAGTCAGGAAGTGGAATAGTTGTGTGTGTGTGTGTGTGTGTGTACTCACCTAGTTGAGGTTGCAGGGGTCGAGTCCAAGCTCCTGGCCCCGTGTGTGTGTGTGTGTGTGTGTGTGTGTGTGTGGGTGTGTTTCTCTGGCCTCTCAAACAGCCTGTCCCTGGCTATCCAGTCAATATCCTTGAGTATTTTGCATGTTGTTATCATGTCTTCCCTGGTTCTCCAGTCCTCCATAGTCGTTAAATCCAGTTCCATTAGCCTCTTCTCGTTCTCCATGCGTTTAACTCAGGAACAAGTGGAGTTGCATACTTCTACACCTTCTACAGTTTCTTAACATGCTTCCTCAGGTGTAGGTTCCATACTGGTGCTGTGCACTCCAAGATGGGTCTGGCATATGTCGTATAAATTTCCTGGAAAGATTTGAGATTCCTGAAGGCTTCTATGAGGTTCGCCAGCCGAGCATTGGCTACCGAGGTTATTTAGTTGAGTAATGACACGATTGCAAACAAACCACGGTACGGGTGGGGATTGAACTCGCGGTAGGTGAGTAGTAAAACTCCAGGCCAGTGCTTAATCCACTGGACCAGCTGGCTACAATAAGATTCATCCATCTAGGTATATTTATACAGCAGAGAGAGGTTAGCACCCGTATCGTGGTTATTGAGTTGAGACGAGCCTTTAGCCAAAAACTAGGCGCTATGCTCACCCTTAGCACCCCAGGGCCAGACTCATGGAACTCCGTGTTCATCAAGAACTGCAAGAAGCCCCTATCACGAGCTTTTACCATCCTATGGAGAGGGAGCATGGACACGGGGGTCGTCCCACAGTTACTACAAACAACAGACATAGCCCCACTCCACAAAGGGGGCAGTAAAGCAATAGCAAAGAACTACAGACCGATAGCACTAACATCCCATATCATAAAAAATCTTTGAAAGGGTCCTAAGAAGCAAGATCACCACCCATCTAGAAACCCATCAGTTACACAACCCAGGGCAACATGGGTTTAGAACAGGTCGCTCCTGTCTGTCTCAACTATTGGATCACTACGACATGGTCCTAGATGCACTAGAAGACAAAAGGAATGCAGATGTAATATATACAGACTTTGCAAAAGCCTTCGACAAGTGTGACCATGGTGTAATAGCGCACAAAATGCGTGCTAAAGGAATAACAGGAAAAGTTGGTCAATGGATCTATAATTTCCTCACAAACAGAACACAAAGAGTAGTCAACAGATTACAGCCCGAGGCAGCTACGGTGAAAAGCTCTGTTCCACAAGGCACAGTACTCGCTCCCATCTTGTTCCTCATCCTCATATCCGACATAGACAAGGATGTCAGCCACAGCACCGTGTCTCCCTTTGCAGATGACACCCGAATCTGCATGACAGTGTCTTCCATTGCAGATATTGCAAGGCTCCAGGCGGACATCAACCAAATCTTTCAGTGGGCTGCAGAAAACAATATGAAGTTCAACGATGAAAAATTTCAATTACTCATATATGGTAAACACGAGGAAATTAAATCTTCATCAGAGTACAAAACAAATTCTGGCCACAAAATAGAGCGAAACACCAACGTCAAAGACCTGGGAGTGATCATGTCGGAGGATCTCACCTTCAAGGACCATAACATTGTATCAATCGCATCTGCTAGAAAAATGACAGGATGGATAATGAGAACCTTCAAAACTAGGGAGGCCAAGCCCATGATGACACTCTTCAGGTCACTTGTTCTATCTAGGCTGGAATATTGCTGCACACTAACAGCACCTTTCAAGGCAGGTGAAATTGCCGACCTAGAAAATGTACAGAGAACTTTCACGGCGCGCATAACGGAGATAAAACACCTCAATTACTGGGAGCGCTTGAGGTTCCTAAACCTGTATTCCCTGGAACGCAGGAGGGAGAGATACATGATCATATACACCTGGAAAATCCTAGAGGGACTAGTACCGAACTTGCACACGAAAATCACTCACTACGAAAGCAAAAGACTTGGCAGACGATGCAACATCCCCCCAATGAAAAGCAGGGGCGTCACTAGCACGTTAAGAGACCATACAATAAGTGTCAGGGGCCCTAGACTGTTCAACTGCCTCCCAGCATACATAAGGGGGATTACCAACAGACCCCTGGCAGTCTTCAAGCTGACACTGGACAAGCACCTAAAGTTGGTACCTGACCAGCCGGGCTGTGGCTCGTACGTTGGTTTGCGTGCAGCCAGCAGCAACAGCCTGGTTGATCAGGCTCTGATCCACCAGGAGGCCTGTTCACAGACCGGGCCGCGGGGGCGTTGACCCCCGGAACTCTCTCCAGGTAAACTCCAGGTTAGGTCTTTGTGTGTAAGGTCTGGAACCTCAGTAACCCAGCATTCAAGCAACCACTTATCTCACCATTCTTGCAGCTTTTTCGGATCCATTTGCAGCCTTTTCGTCTCCTCGTTTGTTTTTAATCTTCTCGAAGTGGCTAGCTTATTGTGCGCACCATATCCATTCTGTGGATGGTGGCACAAGAGCATCTCCATACACAAGAGGCCTAGGAACTAGGCCTCAGAAACGTTATTAACAAGAGTACATCTAGATTTATATAGAGAGTCGACTTTTCTATTTCAAGCAAACATAGGAAATTTGCTTAATATGTCTGGTATCTTATTTTCTGTGTCTGCCAAACTGCCAGAAGTACTTGTAACCAAGCTTAAGTCTGGTTACTACAACATCAGTCAGTACTTGTAACCAAGCTTAAGTCTGGTTACTACAACATCAGTCAGTACTTGTAACCAAGCTTAAGTCTGGTTACTACAACATCAGTCAGTACTTGTAACCAAGCTTAAGTCTGGTTACTACAACATCAGTCAGTACTTGTAACCAAGCTTAAGTCTGGTTACTACAACATCAGTCAGTACTTGTAACCAAGCTTAAGTCTGGTTACTACAACATCAGTCAGTACTTGTAACCAAGCTTAAGTCTGGTTACTACAACATCAGTCAGTACTTGTAACCAAGCTTAAGTCTGGTTACTACAACATCAGTCAGTACTTGTAACCAAGCTTAAGTCTGGTTACTACAACATCAGTCAGTACTTGTAACCAAGCTTAAGTCTGGTTACTACAACATCAGTCAGTACTTGTAACCAAGCTTAAGTCTGGTTACTACAACATCAGTCAGTACTTGTAACCAAGCTTAAGCCTGGTTACTACAACATCAGTCAGTACTTGTAACCAAGCTTAAGCCTGGCCACTACAACATCAGTCAGTACTTGTAACCAAGCCTAAGCCTGGCCACTACAACATCAGTCAGTACTTGTAACCAAGCCTAAGCCTGGCCACTACAACATCAGTCAGTACTTGTAACCAAGCTTAAGCCTGGCTACTACAACATCAGTCAGTACTTGTAACCAAGCTTAAGCCTGGCTACTACAACATCAGTCAGTACTTGTAACCAAGCTTAAGCCTGGCTACTACAACATCAGTCAGTACTTGTAACCAAGCCTAAGCCTGGCTACTACAACATCAGTCAGTACTTGTAACCAAGCTTAAGCCTGGCTACTACAACATCAGTCAGTACTTGTAACCAAGCTTAAGCCTGGCTACTACAACATCAGTCAGTACTTGTAACCAAGCCTAAGCCTGGCTACTACAACATCAGTCAGTACTTGTAACCAAGCTTAAGCCTGGCTACTACATCAGTCAGTACTTGTAACCAAGCTTAAGCCTGGCTACTACAACATCAGTCAGTACTTGTAACCAAGACTAAGCCTGGCCACTACAACATCAGTCAGTACTTGTAACCAAGCTTAAGCCTGGCTACTACAACATCAGTCAGTACTTGTAACCAAGCTTAAGCCTGGCTACTTCAACATCAGTCAGTACTGTAATCAAGCCTAAGCCTGGCCACTACAACATCAGTCAGTACTTGTAACCAAGCTTAAGCCTGGCTACTACAACATCAGTCAGTACTTGTAACCAAGCTTAAGCCTGGCTACTTCAACATCAGTCAGTACTTGTAACCAAGCTTAAGCCTGGCTACTACAACATCAGTCAGTACTTGTAACCAAGCCTGTGCCTGGCTTCTGCAACATCAGTCAGTACTTGTAACCAAGCCTAAGCCTGGCTTCTACAACATCAGTCAGTACTTGTAACCAAGCCTAAGCCTGGCTTCTACAACATCAGTCAGTACTTGTAACCAAGCCTAAGCCTGGCTACTACAACATCAGTCAGTACTTGTAACTAAGCCTAAGCCTGGCTTCTACAACATCAGTCAGTACTTGTAACCAAGCCTAAGCCTGGCTTCTACAACATCAGTCAGTACTTGTAACCAAGCCTAAGCCTGGCTTCTACAACATCAGTCAGTACTTGTAACCAAGCCTAAGCCTGGCTTCTACAACATCAGTCAGTACTTGTAACTAAGCCTAAGCCTGGCTTCTACAACATCAGTCAGTACTTGTAACCAAGCCTAAGCATGGCTTCTACAACATCAGTCAGTACTTGTAACCAAGCCTAAGCCTGGCTTCTACAACATCAGTCAGTACTTGTAACCAAGCCTAAGCCTGGCTTCTACAACATCAGTCAGTACTTGTAACCAAGCCTAAGCCTGGCTTCTACAACATCAGTCAGTAATTGTAACCAAGCCTAAGCCTGGCTTCTACAACATCAGTCAGTACTTGTAACCAAGCCTATGCCTGGCTTCTACAACATCAGTCAGTAATTGTAACCAAGCCTAAGCCTGGCTTCTACAACATCAGTCAGTACTTGTAACCAAGCCTAAGCCTGGCTTCTACAACATCAGTCATTACTTGTAACCAAGCCTATGCCTGGCTTCTACAACATCAGTCAGTAATTGTAACCAAGCCTAAGCCTGGCTTCTACAACATCAGTCAGTACTTGTAACCAAGCCTATGCCTGGCTTCTACAACATCAGTCAGTAATTGTAACCAAGCCTAAGCCTGGCTTCTACAACATCAGTCAGTAATTGTAACCAAGCCTAAGCCTGGCTTCTACAACATCAGTCAGTACTTGTAACCAAGCCTATGCTTGGCTTCTACAACATCAGTCAGTACTTGTAACCAAGCCTAAGCCTGGCTTCTACAACATCAGTCAGTACTTGTAACCAAGCCTATGCTTGGCTTCTACAACATCAGTCAGTACTTGTAACCAAGCCTAAGCCTGGCTTCTACAACATCAGTCAGTACTTGTAACCAAGCCTATGCCTGGCTTCTACAACATCAGTCAGTAATTGTAACCAAGCCTAAGCCTGGCTTCTACAACATCAGTCAGTAATTGTAACCAAGCCTAAGCCTGGCTTCTACAACATCAGTCAGTACTTGTAACCAAGCCTATGCTTGGCTTCTACAACATCAGTCAGTACTTGTAACCAAGCCTAAGCCTGGCTTCTACAACATCAGTCAGTAATTGTAACCAAGCCTATGCTTGGCTTCTACAACATCAGTCAGTACTTGTAACCAAGCCTAAGCCTGGCCACTATAACATCAGTCACTGTTCATATTGCAGGTTGCTCCATAAACGTACTTATCTACGTTCATGTTATCATAGTGGGTGATAGATCTAGTCGGACTTCTAACTGCATCCTATAACGTTCAGTTTCATTATTTACTTGTCCCCCAGTATTATTCCTAATGCTAAACACAGACACAAAAGTTACATTCTACAAATTTCCTTCATTATGTGAGCCAAGAGGCTTCAGTGATAACATAAAATCAGTAATAATCATAAAGTCAAGCTCTGTGTCACAAGTAAACTTTAGTACCATTAAGATGGCAAGCAATTCAGTTTTCAGTGTAGATGTGTAGATGCTTAGTTGTTAATTCTTATGCCTAAACAGGGATGTTTCTGACTCACTCCCATCTGGAATATCATTCACATAATCCAGAAACGGTACTGGCCCTAATACCGATCCTTACGGCATCCCGCTTCTTACGCTTCCCCATTCTGCAGTCTCTTCTTGGACAACACTCTTTGCCTCCTTCACCTGAGATACTCTTTGATCCACAGATGTAAGTTCCCCTTTATTCCTGCCTGCACCTCAGGGTTTTGCACCAGTCTCATGTGGGATACTATATCAAATGCCTTCTTATAGTCTAAGAAAATGCAATCCACCCACTCCTCTCTCTCCTGTCTCACTTCCGTCAGTTTGTCATAGAATTCCAATTGGTTGGTAAGATACGACTTGCCATCTCTGAACCCATGCTGGTTACTGTGTGTGTGTATTGTTTACGAGTGCTCAGCCATCTGTACTCCAGCCTCGCTTTATAGATTACTTTATTCGGCATCACTGATTCCTGGCCACTTTGGTCTTATCATATCTAGAGGAGCGTTATCAGCAGAGCTGGAAGCCACTTATTCTCTTCGTGGTTATCTCTTTCCTCTCCCTGAGTTGTAGTTTCATCACAGGCAAACACTGACAACAAACACTTTTTTCCTTCTGGTAGGTCGTTGAGATAAAAATTAGAACAATAACAGTCCCAATACTGACTGTATGTGTGTGTGTGTGTCTTTATTTACTCATATGTACATTTGCTACAGCCTTTGCCCTCTGAGCCTCTACTCTGTTGCTGCTCGTCTTTGTCCTTTCACGAATTTCATAACGTTGCATTTGTTTCAGTTAAACTCTTAATAGCCAGTTATCAAACCAATCCTGAAGCTTTTTCAAATCCATTAGTATTCTCTCCTGGTCTACTGCTGTTTGTATTCTCCTAATTAGTTTCCCATGAACTGCGAACAGGAACGCCTTCATCTCTCTTCCTTTATGTCGTTCACGTACACAAGAAATAGTACTAGTGCCAGTGCTGATCCTTGTGGAACCCCACTTGTCACATTACTGCATCCCATCAGTAAAGGCATTAGTAATAAATCTTCTAACAACATTGTCATGGAAATATTTGCAGTAACTCCCTCAGTAGTTCCTTCACCTCTTCTACTAGTGTGTGTAGTGTGTGTACAGTTATGAGTGGTGCACTTCCCTTCCCTGACACTCCGGTAATGTGCCTCTTGCCACCGAGAATACCTTGAATCATTTGTCCAGCTGCTCACAAACTTTTCCTGGTCGTCTTGCTTGAGCTCTCCTCCTTACATTTCCATCTCCATTACTGTTATCGTCCTTCAGTATAGCAACTTGGGCTCAGTTTTGGCTTGTGCTGATGCTGTGTCATTCTCATCTTGTCCTTGAACTTCTCTTCTTACCCAAACATAGTCATTTATCACTCTACTTCTGTGTTCTTGACTTTCTGTGTTCTCTCATGATGTTCCTTTAAGAGAACAAAAAGGCACGATACCATAACTGGAACATTCCTACTACGTCTTCTCCTCCATTCCTCTACTATTGCTACTTACTATTGCCTCCCTCTACCCTTCACTCCCCTTTCTCTTGTGCTACTAAACTACTATCCCTACTTTCTACTACCACTACTACTTACTACTTCCACTACTAGTCTTACCACTGCTACTGCTTTCTTTTCTTCCTCTCTTGGTCCCGTCCCTGTCCCCCCTCACTTATATAAACTGGCTCCCTCACTCTGTTGTGTTAGAAGTCCTCGGTCAGATGACCACAAAAGCTCCAATTCGGGTCATCATATGACTAAAGACCCGCGTTAGGAAACACTTGTCCTGTTTCCTGACGAATCTTACCTAACCTCTTTGTGTTAGTGTGACTTTGTAAATAATCCATGTTGGACTGAAACGTCGTGGTAAGTTATCCTCTCACATGTAAATGGCCCAAGTCGGTCCGAAACGTCGTGGTAAGCTCCCCTCTCCCATGTGAGTTATTTGTGTAATCTTCCTTTCATTGCCTCTAAGTTCTAATTCTTTCCGAGATTGTTGCATCTTTATTATTGAAAAAAAAAGTCACCAATGCATTATTCTCACTGTTGTTCTTTTTTCCCATTTTGTTTAACGTGATTTTCATGTTTCATGTCGTCAGAGGAGTTTACATGACCTCGTTAATCTGTAAAAAAACAAAATCTTCCTTAGTTCTACCTATATTCAACCCCCTGTTAGTGTACTCACCTAGTTGTAGTTGCAGGGGTCGAGTCACAGCTCCTGGCTTCACCTGTTGGACGCTGCTAGGTCCACTCTCTCCCTGCTTCATGGGTTCTATCGTGTGTGTACTCACCTAGTTGTGGTTGCAAGGGTCGATTCACAGCTCCTGGCCCCTCCTCTTCACTGGCCGTTACTCGGTCACTCTTCCCGTTCCATGAGCTTTATCGTACCTTTTCTTAAAGCTATGTATGTGTGTGTGTGTGTGTGTGTGTGTGTGTGTGTGTGTGTGTGTGTGACCAGTCAGTCAGAACACTGTGTTCACAACTAGTTCTGAAGAACTCTGGGAGAGAAACTGAACACTCTAAACACTTCTCTTAACTCCAATTCATTTTGAGGAAAACTAAAGAGAGAGAGAGAAAGAGAGAGAGGGGGGGGGGTTGGAGGGGTAAAGAGAGCAGACAGTGCCAGGCATGGGGGGTGGAGGAGTGTTGAGTGCCTCAACACTCCACGTGGTACCTAGGAGATGCCAGGCGCGTGTGACCTTCAACCCGGTGCATATAAATGTCGAGGCAAGGTCAGTGTGGCTGTATACATACTCTGTGTATATACTCTCAGTGTATATACTCTCAGTGTATATAATCTCAGTGTGAATATCAAAATGGTATACAATACCGACAGGTTGGTAGGTAAGACACATAGGCAACAGTTAGGCAACTTTATTCCGAAACGTTTCGCCTACACAGTAGGCTTCTTCAGTCTAATACAGAAAGTAGGCAGGAACATTAGAGATGTGAAGACGATGTAATCAGTCGCTCAGCCTGAGGGACTGACAACCTCAAATCTACGACTTTAAGGGTGATGGACTGATTACATCGTCTTCACATCTCTAATGTTCCTGCCTACTTTCTGTATTCGACTGAAGAAGCCTACTGTGTAGGCGAAACGTTTCGGAATAAAGTTGCCTAACTGTTGCCTATGTGTCTTACCTACCATAATCTCAGTGTATATACCCTCAGTGTATATACCCTCAGAATATTTACTCAAGACTATTTATATACGCTGGGTATAAATACTAAGTGAATACAGTGTATATTTAGTGTGCAAATACACAAAGAAACACATGGTACAAAAAGAGAGAGGGAGATGTACATCTAACTAGGCTGTTGCTGCCAGCGGCCAGCATACTACTAGAAACCAGTATACCATACTGGTAGATTGGTAATTCGTATACAGTACTGGTTGACTGGTAACCAGTACACAGTATTGCCAGTGTACACACACACACACACACACACACACACACACACACACACACACACACACACACACACACACACACACACACGCACACACGCACGCACACACGATAACGACATACAAAATACTGCATGGAATAGACAAGGTGGACAGAGGATGTTCCAGAGAGGGGACTCGGAAACAAGGAATCACAATTGGAAGTTGAAGACCCAGATGAGTCATATGGATGTTAGGAAGTATTTCTTCAGTCATAGAGTAGCCAGGAAGACGAATAGCCTAACAAGTGAGGTAGTGGAGGCAGGAACCATACATAGCTTTAAGATGAGGTATGATAAAGCTCATGGAGCAGGGAGAAAGAGGACCTAGTAGAACTCAGTAAAGATGCAGGGCCAGGAGCTGAGTCTCGACCTCTGCAGCCACAATTAGGTGAGTATACACACACACACACACACACACACACACACACACACACACACACACACACACATATCAACACGCACATTGTGTATGTTAGGCCCATACTGGAGTATGCAGCACCAGTCTGGAACCCACACCTGGTCAAGCACGTCAAGAAGTTAAGAGAAAGTACAAAGGTTTGCAACAAGGCTAGTCCCAGAGCTCAGGGGAATGTCGTACGAGGAAAGGTTGAGGGAAATCGGACTGACGACACTGGAGGACAGAAGGGTCAGGGGAGACATGATAACGACATACAAGATACTGCGGGGAATAGACAAGGTGGACAGAGATAGGATGTTCCAGAGAGGGGACACAGAAACAAGGGGTCACAACTGGAAGCTGAAGACTCAGACGAGTCACAGGGACGTTAGGAAGTATTTCTTCAGTCATAGTCGTCAAGAAGTGGAATAGCCTAGCAAGTGAAGTAGTGGAGGCAGGAACCATACATAGTTTTAAGAAGAGGTATGACAAAGCTCAGGAAGCAGAGAGGGAGAGGACCTAGTAGCGATCAGTGAAGAGGCGGGGCCAGGAGCTGAGTCTCGACCCCTGCAACCACAATTAGGTGAGTACACACACAAACACGCACACACACAAAAACGCGCACACACAAACACGCACACACACATATACGCACACACATATACACACACACACACATATACACACACCACAGACACACATACACCACACAGAAACACACACCACACACACTACACACACCACACACACACCACACACACATACACACACATACACACACATACACACACATACACACACACACACACACACACACACACACACACACACACACACACACACACACACACACACACATACAAACACACACACACACACACACACACACACACACACACACACGCACGCACACACACACACACACACACACACACACACACACACACACACAGGAGAAAGCACGGCTGAAAGGCAAGCAGGAGTTCCGGAGTGTGTACCTCGATCGAGACAGAACACAGGACGAAAGGAAGACAATGAAAGAGAGAGTTCAAAAACGAAAGGAGAAATGGGAGGAAATGAAAAAGGAGAGCAGAATAACCCAGGATCAAATGGAAGGACAAGCGCACCCCCCAGAAACACCTGCAGAAGGACTCCAGCCACCACACCCCCAAGGCAACTGAACAATCCAAACCAACCATCACTCACCGATCCCTCTGTTTCCACCCCCAGCACCACAGTTACAGTATTAGAACAGAAGTTGAAGGTTTGGTACACAAATGCAGATGGATTAACGAATAAACATGAGGAATGGCAAGAAAGAATCAATGAGAAGTCCCCAGACATCATAGCAGTTACAGAAACAAAACTCACGGAGACAATAACAGATGCAATCTTCTCACCAGGATACCAGATCATGAGGAAAGATAGAAGGGGCAGGGGGGGAGGTGGGGTTGCTCTGCTCGTAAAAAACAGATGGAAATTCGAGAAAATGGAAGGAATAGATGAGACGGGAGAAAGAGACTACATAGCAGGTACACTTCAGTC
This sequence comes from Cherax quadricarinatus, assembly GCF_038502225.1. Lineage (NCBI taxonomy): Eukaryota > Metazoa > Arthropoda > Malacostraca > Decapoda > Parastacidae > Cherax > Cherax quadricarinatus. The sequence continues at coordinate 20,779,638 of NC_091334.1, read as the reverse complement.
TGGGAACACAAAGTGGTCATTGCAGTGATGTATAATCCACCACAGAACTGCAGGAGGCCAAGAGAGGAATATGAAGAGAGCAACAGAGCAATGGTGGACACACTTGCTGAGGTGGCAAGAAGAGCTCACTCCAGCAGAGCAAAGTTACTGGTTATGGGGGATTTCAACCACAGGGAGATTGACTGGGAAAACCTGGAGCCACATGGGGGTCCCGAAACATGGAGAGCCAGGATGTTGGACGTGGTGCTGGAAAACCTCATGCACCAACATGTTAAGGACACTACCAGAGTGAGAGGGGAGGATGAACCAGCAAGACTGGACCTTGTGTTCACCCTGGGCAGCTCAGACATTGAGGACATCAAGTATGAGAGTCCCCTAGGAGCTAGCGACCACGTGGTTCTGTGCTTTGAATACATAGTAGAGCTGCAAGTGGAGAGAATAACAGGAGTTGAATGGGAAAAGCCTGACTATAAAAGAGGGGACTACATAGGGTTGAAGAACTTCCTGCGGGAGGTCCAGTGGGACAGAGAACTGGCAGGAAACCCAGTAAATGAAATGATGGAATATGTAACAACAAAATGCAAGGAGGCAGTGGAAAGGTTTATTCCCAAGGGCAACAGTAACAACGGGAAGACCAGAACGAGCCCCTGGTTTACCCGACGGTGTAAGGAGGCAAAAACAAAATGCAATAGAGAATGGAAAAAGTACAGAAGGCAGAGAACACACGAAAATAGGGAGATCAGTCGCAGAGCCAGGAATGAGTATGCACAGGTAAGGAGGGAGGCCCAGCGACAGTATGAAAATGACATAGCATCGAGAGTCAAGACTGACCCGAAACTGTTGTATAGCCACATCAGGAGGAAGACAACAGTCAAAGACCAGGTGATCAGATTAAGGACAGAAGGTGGAGAACTCACAAGAAATGATCAGGAGGTACGTGAGGAGCTGAACAGGAGATTTAAGGAAGTTTTTACAGTAGAGACAGGAAGGGCTGTGGGAAGACAGCACAGAAGGGAACATCAAGAGGGAATATACCAACAAGTGTTGGATGACATACGAACAACTGAGGAGGAGGTGAAGAAGCTCTTAAGTGACCTTGACACCTCAAAGGCGATGGGACCGGACATCTCCCCATGGGTCCTTAGAGAAGGAGCAGAGATGCTGTGCATGCTTCTAACCACAATCTTCAACACATCCCTTGAAACTGGGCAACTACCTGAGAAATGGAAGACAGCTAATGTAGTCCCCATATTTAAGAATGGAAACAGAAACGAGGCACTAAACTACAGACCTGTGTCTCTGACATGTATTGTGTGCAAAGTCATGGAGAAGATTATCAGGAGGAGAGTGGTCGAACACCTGGAAAGGAACAAGATTATAAATGAAAACCAGCATGGGTTCATGGAAGGCAAATCTTGTATCACAAACCTCCTGGAGTTTTATGACAAGGTAACAGAAGACACGAGAGAGAGGGGTGGGTAGATTGCGTTTTCCTAGACTGCAGGAAGGCCTTTGACACAGTTTCCCACAAGAGATTAGTGCAGAAGCTGGAGGATCAGGCGCACGTAAAAGGGAGGGCACTGCAATGGATAAGGGAATACCTGACAGGGAGGCAGCAACGAGTCATGGTACGTGAAGAGGTGTCACAGTGGGCGCCTGTTACGAGCGGGGTCCCACAGGGGTCAGTTCTAGGACCAGTGCTATTTTTGATATATGTGAACGACATGATGGAAGGAATAGACTCTGAAGTGTCCCTGTTCGCAGATGACGTAAAGTTGATGAGAAGAATTAAATCGGACGAGGATGAGGCAGGACTGCAAAGAGACCCGGAGAGGCTGGACATGTGGTCCAGTAACTGGCTTCTCGAATTCAATCCAGCCAAATGCAAAGTCATGAAGCTTGGGGAGGGGCAAAGAAGACCGCAGACAGAGTATAGGCTGGGTGGACAAAGACTACAGACCTCACTCAGGGAGAAAGACCTTGGGGTGACCATAACAAGGAGCACATCACCGGAGGCACACATCAACCAAATAACCGCTGCAGCATACGGGCGCCTGGCAAACCTGAGAATAGCGTTCCGATACCTTAATAAGGAATCGTTCAAGACACTGTACACTGTGTATGTTAGTCCCAGGCTAGTCCCAGAGCTCAAGGGAATGTCGTACGAGGAAAGGTTAAGGGAAATCGGACTGACGACACTGGAGGACAGAAGGGTCAGGGGAGACATGATAATGACATACAAGATACTGCGGGGAATAGACAAGGTGGACAGAGATAGGATGTTCCAGAGAGGGGAAACAGGGACAAGGGGTCACAACTGGAAGCTGAAGACTCAGACGAGTCACAGGGACGTTAGGAAGTATTTCTTCAGTCATAGAGTTGTCAGCAAGTGGAATAGCCTAGCAAGTAAAGTAGTGGAGGCAGGAACCATACATAGTTTTAAGAAGAGGTATGACAAAGCTCAGGAAGCAGAGAGAGAGAGGACCCAGTAGCGATCAGTGAAGAGGCGGGGCCAGGAGCTGAGTCTCGACCCCTGCAACCACAATTAGGTGAGTACAATTAGGTGAGTAAACACACACACACACACACACACACACAACAGGCCTAGTGTCTAATCGACATGTGCCTACGACAATATGGTAACTAACACACACACATACACACACACACACACACACACACACACACACACACATTTAAGAAGAGGTATGATAAAGCTCATGTAGCAGGAAGAGTGACCTAATAACGACCAGTGAAGAGGCGGGGGCCAGGAGCTATGACTCGCCCCCTGCAACCACAACTAGGTGAGTACACACACACACTGTTATCGTCTCGTGTCTAGTTATATGTCGTGATATTTTGCATTGCGTTACCAGGATACCGGAGTAACAAGGCTACCAGGATACGAAGGTTACCGGGAGTGTGCCGTGTGATGTGTCAGCGTGGCCATCCAGAGAGGGAACGCCTACCACATTCTCTCTCCCAGACCTCAAAAATCCTCAATAGACATACAGCATATATATATATATATATATATATATATATATATATATATATATATATATATATATATATATATATATATATATATATATATATATATATACATATATATATATATATATATATATATATATATATATATATATATATATATATATATATATATATATATATATATATATATATATATATGTGTGTGTGTCATGCCGAATAGGCAGAACTTGCGATCTTCGCTTAAATAGCAACGCTCATCTTGCCTTATAGGACAAGCGAAAATTTGTGTATGCAATAATTTCGCCAAAATCATTCTGAACCTAACAAAAAAATATATTTCACTATGTTTGTTTAGTATTAAATTATTGTGAAGAAATCTAAAATATATTTATTTGGGTTACTCTAAAATAAATTGTTCTTAT